>NW_022589712.1:44314595-44485795 GCF_004348235.1 Phoca vitulina
TCCACAGGTCAGAAGGAAATCATGCAGAACTCACCTACAAGGCTCCAGGGAGCGCAAGAGATGACTATTTGAGCTCAAGCTCATGGAAAGAAGAAAACTCAGATGAATAGAAAATTGACCTAAGATCAAAGCAGCAGAGGGAAACTGCTGATTGTATTTCAAACAGGACCCAATTTTGGAATTTGTTATCGTATTTAGCTTTGCAAAATTTCTGTGAAACCCAATGAAGTTTTTAAAAATTAGTGTAACTTAAAAAAAAATTAGTGTAACTTAAAAGATTCTTTTAGTAACAGTTATACTAATAGCTGTTCTCTCTCTGTGTGTCTCTCTCTGTCTCTGTCTCTCTCACACACACACACACACACACACACAACACACACACACAGGAAGCCTAAAACCACATGAATGACTTTTTAACGTATTTTTTAAATTTATTTTATTATTTTTAAACAAATATTTATTGAACAGGTTATTAGATTGAAGCATATGAAACTGACATTTTTTAAGGTCAAGATGTTCAAATATTGTCCATTCCACATGGTTGAACCTATGGCCAAAGTGTTCAAGGAGTCAGCAGTGAAAAACTCGATGAAAAACCCAAACCTAGTCTTAGGGGTCAGTGAAGGTGCCTCTGGGAAAGTGAGCTGAGGAATGGGTAGGATAAGTCAGATGGAGAAAGAGGTGAGTCTTCCAGGCAGTGAGGATTGATGGCGGAAGGCCCATCAGAAAAAGAAGAAACCAGAAGGACTTGTGGCTGATTGGAGGGTGATGTAGGAAAAGGAAAGCAGAGGGAGAGAAGCTGAACAGGTAGGCTGAGGAGATCTTTGTAAACACATACATTTTAGGGATTTTAGATATTTAACTGTTCAAAGGTAAACTGAGGCATATTAACACTTTTAAGAGTTTATTTGAGTAAATACGGATTCTAATCAGGCAGTGCCATACTGGAAGTGGTTAGGAGCACTCTGCCAACAGGAGTCAGGGAAAGACTCATAGAGAAGGAATACAAGCAAAGCCAGGGAATTATTTGATTAAGCAGTTGCCTTATTTGGGAAAAGGCTAGTTGGCCGCTTGTGATTGGTTGTCCTTAGATTTTGATTTCTTAACCTTGAGGAATTTACAGGCTTAGGTTTGGGTTTGCTTACTTAGGCAACTAAAGCGTTGCAGCCCCTTCATTCTAACGGCCTCCTTGTTTAATTAATTTAACAATCCGAAGGGAAATGGGAAGGCACCAAAACAGGTTAAGTGGGGGAGCAACTGAGTTTCACACTGTGTATTGGTATAGAATTAGTTTCAGTAGACTGTCTTGTTGACATTTCCAAGTGCTAAAATAAGATCTGAACGGAATGAAATGTCCAAAGTCTGAATTGGGACCACAGTGCCCAAGCCCCGGGAGCGCCAAAATTGTGCACCTGTCCCTTTAGACAGAGTGTCTGCTCCTGATGAGGGCAGCGCTTGTCCCCGTGACCAGGGAGACAGCTCTCTTACCACAGTCCTCCCAGCTGGGTCACTTGAGCTTCATTTACAGGCCTTCTTGTTCCTCTGAGAAACTCTGACTATTCCTCTTCCAGAGGAACAGATGGAAGTAGAGATTCAGAATGGAGATGGCATAAGGAAGACATCTAGTTCTCTTGTAATACACTTGAAATAAATCGCTTCGGTGGATTGCTTGGCTCTTCAGAAGAAACCTGAAAAGAATTGGGCCAGGGTTTTGGAGTGAATATTTCAGTGAGAATTCTGGAAAAATTCAACTGGAAAAGCACAATAATGACTACAGGAGCTGATATGCTTTGTGCAATCACACTCCATGCAATATTAGAACACACAGGCATCTTGCTGAAGACAGTGCACTGTGGTTGGGTAAGACTGCTTAATATCTGGGACAAATCTTACTAGTAAATAACAGCCCTGTGTTCCTGAGGTGTAATTGGAGCCCATCCTTCCCATGTGGGTGGAATAAACAACCAGGGAAAATATAGAGTTCTTAGCTTGAATTTTTGACATTAAAACTTTTCCCATATGATACTCATAGTCATCACCCACAAATATTTTTGTATCACCTGCAAGGTACTAGTGAAGCAGGGGCTTCATTTTTATCTGTTATCATTTTATATTCTTCTTACGTTTATTATAGTATATCCATTTTGAAGGTCTTGACTAAGAATCAGTCTAAGAAACTGAAAATATCTTAAACACAAACATGATCTCAAGGAAGTCTAGAAGTAGGTGGGCCCAGTGTTCATTCAATTTTTCATTGCTTTTTATGTTAAAACTTGTAATGGAGTAAAATGCTAAACTGGCATGAACTTTAAAGCCAAAATTGGTGATACAAGGAAAACCTCGAAAAGCTCAAAACTCGAAACCTAAGTCCAGCGATGGCCGTCATCCACATCTAACTCATTAATTCTGCTTTGCTGTCAGGATTCTCCCAGGGAGAAGCTTCAAAACCACAGGGCAGGGAGATCTTGTGAACATGATGGTCTTCATGATTAAAATAGACCAGTGCGATCCAGTCATTTCACACATGTTAAAGCGATTTAATTGGATCAACTTTTCATAGTTCTAGAGATCAGGGAAGAACAATCTGATTAGTCACCTAATGACATATCTTTAGTTAAATAAGAAAACCCAGGTTCAAGTTCATAAGGACAATTTTAGTTTCCAAACCAAAGCTTAGTATACTGCCCAAACCTTATTCAGTCTTAGACCTCTGTTAGTAACTCCTTTGAAAAGTAGGTAGCGCTCATGAATAAATAAATAAAACATTAAAAAAAAAAGAAAAGTAGGTAGCATATTTCATATATTCTGAGAAATACCTAGTACAGTGTAAATATTATTTAAGGAATATTACTATTATGATGGATAATAATGCACTTAAAATATTGCCATTACCCCCAAGAACTTTATTAAAATAAAACAATTGAGAAATAATTAGTTATAGCAACAACTGGAACGCAATCTCCTATAGTTCAGGGATTATTTCTCTCCTATGTTTGATTTTTGTTTTTGTTTGTTTTTGGCAGGGGGTGGGGGCTACTTAATATTCAAATTGAGAGTGCTAAATAAAATATATCTCCTCCTAGAACGATTCTAGTTAGATATTCCAGTCCAAAGGGATGAATGCTTATGGTCCCCTGACAACATTACCTAGCTAAAGGCAGTTTAATGTTAATGTTAAGGTCAAGGTCAAGGTTATGGACTCTAGGGTCAGATAAATATGGATTTTCGTCCCAATTCTGCTACATCCTCTCTGTGCAAACCCAAGAAATTTGTAAACTTCGCAGGCCTCAGTTTTCTCAACTAGAAAATGGATACGCTAATAATTATTTTATTGTGTCTTAAGATAATAGAATGAGATAATTAATACACCTGAACCATTTCTCAAGGTGTAGTACATGAATACTACTCATTAAGCGTGGGTTAAGATCTTAGCTGTGCCTTATGTCTGTTTTATGCAAGCTATGATTGTGTCAACCCAAAATGCTCAGTAGAAGAAAACAGGACCCTTTTGAATTATATATATATTTCAAGACAGGGAAATTAAACTGAGATACATAAATAAAAAATTTAAATAGCATATCTTCAAAACTCTAATTGCAGACTCTCTTTTCCTTAATGATTAGCTTTTAAACAGGAACCCTGATTTAGGCTCCCAAAGCAGGTCATCTCCCTTACCAGGCAGGGAGCAGCATGCACGCTTGCTCGGTCATGTTGTGGTTCTGCACCAGGTCCCGGTCCCTCCGCTGTCTGCTACTAATGTTCTGAAGCCTACGGTTTGGACTAACCTCCTTTTCCAAAGCCAGTCTTTGAAATAGGAAAGTAAATATTATATTATTTTAAATTATGTTGTTAAATATATTTTCACTAATACTAAATTATACTATTTAACACATTTAATAATATTTAAGTATATTATATATTATATTATTATGTTACAATTAATAATACATAATAAATATGTTTCAATAATAATTAAAATATTTTAAAAATCCAATAATTAAGAATTTAAACATAACTGTTTAAGAATAACAATTTAAATAAATATTAATTATTCTAAATGTAAAATTATATTATTATAAACCCCCATTTTAGAGGGGCTTTGCAATCCCTTTGCATTGTCAAATTTCTTTCTTTGTAGCAAAGGATACAATTGGAACCTTTGTCTGACATATGTGTTACAATATTTGCAAATGCAGGTCAGGTGATTTAATGAGGCTCTGAAGTCGTGGTTTGCTAGTTCTTCATCCTCCCTGAGTTTAAATAGTGTGTCTATCATCATAATAGCCATATTATGGTTTCTTTGGGAGGCAGGGACTCTGACCAAAGAAACCAAAGAAAGCACTTTGCTCTCAGCTGTAATCTTTACTTGTAAGTGATCAAAGTACTCTCATTGAAAGTAGGTGAAGAGATTGAGAAACTTTTTTATTATATATAGTTAAAGAAAACATTTGTACAAATGTTTGTCATGTGTGAGCAGATAACCTTTTTATATTAGCAAAGGCTAGTTCACCATTCCAATTAAAATTACAATTCTATATCTCACTTAATAAACAAAATTATATAGAGCTTACATAATGCTCTAGTATCTAAAACAGCAACTTGCAAACTTAGCCCTCGATCCCTGCAAACCTGCCCTTTTTTCTCTTTAGAATTTATTACCATATAATAACTTAGCACATGTTTGACCTGTGAGCATCTGTTTTGTCCCCCTCTGGCCCCTATCCAAATAAGGACAGAGGTGTTTATCTGTTTGGTTCACTGTTGTCTTCATAGTGTCTTGCAGGATCTTTGGCAAACAGTAGGTACTCAGTAACTGTTGAGTATTTATTCAACAAATCATTATGGCTAATTTAACTGGAACAACCTGAGTATCTCACGTGACAAAATTCTTAAACATGGAGAAATTGATTAAGAACTTACCACATGGCAGGTGTTAGAATTTTGGAATTGAGTCCATTATCTGCATTTTCAGACGAGGACATTGAGATAGGCAGAACAGCAGGACCTCTCAAGGTCACTCGGCTCACAGGTAGAGCCAGGATCCAACATCGGCACAGCTGGGAGCACGTGTTCTAACTACTGTCCTATTTCCAGAAGACAGAAAGGGTGAGGGCCTTGGCTTTAGTGATGTGTTGTGGGGGGAGAGAAAGTGTGCTGTAACCTGTTACCATGGCCACCCCCTCAGAACTCTCCGTGCGCGTTAAGGGTCAAGAACCATTTTCTGCTGTACCAAGAACCTCTCTTTACCACTGCAATAATTTTTGAAGCAAAGAAATCTGAAAGAGTCCCATTCTTCTCTTTCCTGGGTGAACTCTGATGTATTCTTGGGCGGACATTTTTAAGTCTGAAGTTGGTCTTCAAAGCTAATTGGTTTTGTGTTCAGACTACCTAGTCATAAATGGTCAATAATAGAAGTGATGTAACTAGTGTTTCTTTTTTTCTTCCCCTGTTTATTGTTTCCTCCATATCTGGAATAAGGCCAATGTTGGAATTTTTCTCATGTCGCTTAGTAATTACAACTATGATCACACATTTCTTAAAATGTGTGACTTCATTAGAAGAAGTAAGTCATGGGACTTGGCTCTCCTGGGTCAGAGTCCCTGCCTCCCACCTCTGCCCCCCCATCCCCCATCCCCCATCAGTTCCCTGCCTTGGTGCTTTGCATTGGTGTTTACTCTGACCTCTGCCCACCATCTGTCCTTGGGCAGTTGCTTTCTTTTCTTTGTCCCAAATTTCCTGCCTGGGGTAAGGGTTTGAACCAGCAGCAATTCTAGCTCCAGAGGGTGGTGGCCGGTGGTGGAGTGTGGGGGGATCTCCAGGGTCATTGGTGATGCCTGTGATAAGGGACTACTGGGCCTCAGTGCCCCAGGGGTTGGAGAAACTGCAGTTAGGACAAAGGTTGCAGCACTCCTGAGGGAGGAGAACTGTGAAAACCTTCTGCAGACTCTGGCTCCTCGACAGGAGGCTGGGAGAGGAGGAACATTTTAGGAGCCTGACTTTGCATTTGAAAACTTCTGCCCTCTATTACTAAAGCGGTTTCACTCCAGGGCTGGCTTTAGGTAAAATTTCTAAGTGGTCATCCAATATCTGGTCTCAATTCCTGAGAATATCATCCAGGAAGACCCAATGTCTTTTAACCTACAATCAGATTAAAAGTCTCAAAAATGCAAACATTTGAGAGAATTAAATAAAAAGCAATGCTTTTGTTAAGAACAAGGGTTAAGGCACTGGGTGCCTGGAAAGAGTGGTGGTAGGCTGTCCTTACTCTATAGACAGCAGGGTCAGGACAAATCTTAGGGGTGTCAGCACTCTGAACAGAAATGTGAGCCTTAGAGCCTGGTGGCTGGGACTGGAGGCCATTCAGCCAGCAGCTAGTGCATGGTAGGAACCAAGAGTCCAGTAGCACATTATTTGTGAAGATACAAACCTAGAGATGTCTATCTGAAGTTCATGGAACCCCAGACTCTGGGCAGAAACTCAGTAAGTGGGAAGTGAGTCATAAGTTCAAGGAGAAACCCAGCGAAAGTTGACTCCATGCAGTCCTCATCTGTGGAATGAGGGTGCCCTAAATTCTAGGCAATGGTAGGACTGAGAGCCCAACTTGGTGACACAGGGTAGTCAGCTGTTGAGAGCTCACCTGGGAGAAGTTGGGGGCCATGGACACAGGGAGTCAGGGGAGCAGACAAGGGAGGGTGCTGTGAAATGCATATGGAGAAACCTCTAGAGATGGCAGTGGAAGTAATACACCCCTGGGGTACTGGATGCTTCATAGGCGATAAGCAAAACAGAGAAAGTGTCACAAAACAGAAGGTTTTCTTAAAAAACCAACCAACAAACAAAAACCCAAAAAACTAAAACACCACTCAGAGAAAAATACTTTGGTATTTCTATCCATTTTTTAAATTTTATTTTTCATAGTTGAGCCGGTCTCCAAATACATAATACAGTTTTATGTTCTTTCTGCCTAATATTATGGCGTAGATTCCCACAAACCATTAAAAAGTCTTCATTGGGCTGATTTTTAAAATGTTTTTTTCTCTAGGTTACTTTATAGTAAGAATACAGTATATAATCCATATAACATACAAAATATGTGCTAATCAACTGTGTATGATATCAGTAAGGCTTCTGGTCAACAGTAAGCTATTAAGAATTAGTTTTGGTGGAGTTAAAAGTTATATGCAGATTTTTGACTGCAGAGAGCTTGGGGTGCCCCTAACTCTCATGCTGTTCAAGGGTCAACTCTCCTTGCAGAAATCTAGGCTGATTATTTATTTATTTATTTATTTGAGAGAGAGAGAGAGAGAGAGAGAGTGAGAGCAAGCACAAGCAGAGGGAGAAGCAGACTACCCGCTGAGCAGGGAGCCCGATGCAGGGCTTGATTCCAGGACCCTGAGATCATGACCTAAGCCTAAGGCAGATGCTCAACAGACTGAGTCACACAGGTGCCCCTGGGCTGATTTTTAATGACTGTTAAATAACTCATGCAAAGAAAGAGCAACCATTTAAAACCAGCCTTCTAGAACTTATGGCTTCTGAAAAAGCTCCAGACCCGGAAGCAGCAGGGGAAAGCCTCTGAACCACAATAGTAACAGTAACAACAATAGTCATGAAATCCCCTGAGCACTGAGAGGTAAATAAATATTTGAGAAGAGCCAAAAAAAGACCCCAAATTATACCTTTACATTGTGATTTTTATCTTTCATTAAACCAAGCGGAAGGTGCGCACGGATAGATCCCATTTCCATCTTCAAGCCTCAGGGAAGGAACGCGGAGAACATGAATGTCAAATAGCCCGCTTTTGCGTTTCAACCACCAAGGTCCCAGGCTAAAATAAAATTTTAATTTGATGATAATGTAGCGAAACCAAATTGCAGACCAGAAACTGAACTTTGTGCTTTTAGCTTCCATTCCTCTAGGCTGGAACCTTGGCCCTTGAAACTCAAAAGCTAATTATTTAATATTTTCCTTCTTTGCCTACTGTGGCATCATCCCTTCCCTGAGACATAAAGATGAGAAGCACTGAGTGCAAGAGACAATGAGACAAATGAAAGACAGTGAGAGACAATGCCCCCCCCCGCCCCCCTAATGCCACCAAGTATCTCACCAGAGAAATAATTATTGCCCTGGTGATGACCAATATATACCTTTTGGCCAGTTTCAAGGTTCAGCTGATGTGCTGTGGTAGACCATGATCAGGTTCTAGTGGGCCTGACAAGCAGTAAGGGATGATGGCAGAGGTATGTGCATGAGGAAGAATTTGCTTGTATGGCAAATTCTTCAGGCTTTGAAGGTTGGCATGGCCACTCTCCAGTCTGATAGTATAAAAGGCCATTGTTTGGGCCTCCTTCTGATGACTGTAAAATTTAATTTCCCTGGAGTTATATGATACTGATGGAGTATAACTGAGTCTGAGGATGTACATTCTGTATTTTCAATAAATATAATTTTAGAACTCAGATATATTTGATCATATCAAATCTATACTGTTGCTAATGAATTATAATTATTATTTCTAATAAAGAAATAGCAGAGAAGTTTGTTCTTAATGAAATTCTTCACAGTTACTATATTGTGGTAACTAAAGTTTGGATTGTATTGTTTGAGGTCTGGTGTTATTTAACTAAACTATGGTAACTAAGATTTCTGCCTTTCAGGGGTGCCTGGCTGGCTTAGTGGGTAGAGCATGTGACTCTTGATCTTGGGGTTGTGAGTTGGAGCCTCATGTTGGGGGTAGAGGTTACTTAAAAAAAATAATAGAATTTCTGCCTCTTAGAACCATGCAAACAATGACTGCCTATTTGGTGGCAGATTGTATTTTCCAAAGGTAGTGCAACAATTTCTTCTATCCTACCTGTTCTTCTCAAACCTTTCTATTTTCACATCAAGAGGTGGGGCCTATTTCCCTCTCCTCCAGTCTGGGCAGTTTTGTGACTCTCTGGCAACCAATAAAATGCAGCAAAAGTAACTATGATTTCTCAAGCTGACTCATAAAAGACAATGCATCTTAACACTGAACACTTCCACCAAAGCTAGAAGCTACCACGTAAGTTCTCCAGTTGCCTGGAGACCATCATGCTGGGGAAGAAGTCCAAACAAACCCATGTGGAGAAATCACCTGGAGGAGATATATGAAATGACTGACCCAGTATTACATTATTGGACTGTTAGGTTGTATCCAATCTTTTGATGTAAGTAATTCCATAAGAAATATCTTTGAATACAGGCCATTTTTCATGAGTGCAACTATGTGCCAGTTAAATTCCAAAAAAACAGAAGAAGCACAAATTCTTGAAATTGGAAGGGTATTTCTTTTTTTCACATTCCACCAATAAAGCTTCATCAAGGAAGTACTTAGTGGTCCATTTTGTTAGCGAAGTTATAAATATTATCTGTGCTAATAAGGCAAAAGACATTGATAGCACAGTGAAGGAGATAAATTTCATTGGAATGAGGAAATCCCGTAGGCAAGGTCATGTATTCTCTGATTTAAATGTATATTTTGTAGAAAGATGGTCATATTCCTCTGACCAAGAAATCGGAGAGTTGTATATTCTTTAATCTACAATCTTACAAATACAGAAAATGAACAAAGATCAGGTAGACAATGGGGAAGTTTTTCAAAAGACCAAGTTTTAGGGGTCAATTCTGGGGTCAGTACCATTTGTCTTTATGTTATACAGCAGTTTTGTCAACATTTGCCCAAAGATGTTCAGCTCAAAAAAACAAAACAAAACAAAACAAAAACCCATGCCTGTATTGCTCACAATGAGAACCTCATGCCATTAAGAAAAGCTGAAGTTTCATTAGTATAATTTATTTAAGAAGACATGGAAGTTTATTTGATACTTAAATCATAAAAAAGGACACCAACACAAAACTGTCTGGCCTGAAAGAGTTAATCGTCAGCCATCTAAAAAGTAGCTCTTCAGAATGACTCACTTCTGTACCTTGCAGATTTCAAATTCTTAACTTTATCTTGATGCGAGGCTAATTGAAATTTGTACAATATTTCCCTTTCAAGACAGCTACACTTGTACATATCTCAGGTCTGTGGTGGCTAGTTTCAGCTCTCTGTCTCAATAGACTTGATAAGGCAGTATTTTGGTTAATATGTAGTGAAGTTCTTAAAGTACTCTAACAAACTTCCTCATCTTTAACTCACCCTCAGACTGTTTGTCTATTAATTTCAGCTTTGTTTGCTTTTTAATTTTGAAATATATATATTGGGTTTCAAAGGGTTCTGTTTTTCCCCTCTGCAGCGTCGTTTGACTCTGTTTTTCTGATAGTTCTTCATTATAATGGTGTCACTGTTTGCTCAGGCAGAGATGGTAAAAAACCCAGTTTCCTGCAGAGCTGAACCAAGCTCAGAGAAGTGAAACGGTGGATGATCTGAAGTGCTCCAGTTTCAGACGGTGCAAGTGACACATGCTTGCTGAAATGCAGCTTGCCTTTTCTACGTTGTTCGCTTCCCATGCGAAGCGCACTGCTAGAATCTAACCTTTAGACAGGGGGTGACTTTCTTTATGAGAGTGAAAGGAAACTAAATTATGAAATAGCTCTTACGTGACTATTACACGCTATCTAGGATTCAAAGCTCTCGAGTAAATGGTCTAAATATTACTTTAAAAGGCAAAGATATTCTCACATGTCAAAAAAACCTCCCCCAAACTCCACCAGCCACTCTTTCAACGGAAACCTAAAGAATTGATATAGTGGGATGGAGAAAATGAGAATAACAGTCATCTAAAAATCGCCATTGGTGAAGTGATGAAGAACATTTGCTGGCTTATTCTGAAACTTGTCAATGTTGCGACTCTTGGCTGCATATGGATTTCTGTGGTACAGTGTACGGTTTTACACAGCTGCCTAAAGTCATGTGTAACGAACCTGGTAAGTTTTGCTGCTCTAATATTTGTCTTTGCAGGAACTGGAACATGTAGAATTCAGCTTGTTATAAACGAGTGAATGATTTTCTCATGAGAAGTGGTAGTAAGGCAAGAAAGATTTTTTTTTCCCCCAAAGTAAGTTAGGAATGTTTTTAATTACAGAAGGCAGGGGAAGGCTGTTTTATTTCTTTAAGTTATCTGTTCATAGATTGTGTGTGTGTGTGGGGGGGCGGGGTAGGAATTGGGTTAAAGAGGCTTACATGCGATAAATTTTGCATGCTTTAAAAATGCCAATTTAAACTCATTTATTTCGGGGCACCTGGGTGGCTCAGTCGTTCAGCGTCTGCCTTTGGCTCAGGTCATGATCCCAGGGTCCTGGGATCGAGCCCCGCATCGGGCTCCCTGCCCGGCGGGAAGCCTGCTTCTCCCTCTCCCACTCCCCCTGCTGTGTTCCCTCTCTCGCTGTCTCTCTCTCTCTGTCAAATAAATAAATAAAATCTTTAAAAAAAATAAATAAATAAACTCATTTATTTCAAAACCATTTATGTTTGTCTTGAAGCAAGAAATAGGTTTGGCCACAGGGCAATGCCTACTGGTTGCAGACCGCAGCAGCATTTATATTGCGGATGGATGGTTGTATCAGGAGGTGGATGCCAAGGAAGCAGATGCAGATGCCATATAGAACAATGTTTTATTTGAAAAAGCAAAAATTGTTTTTAAGTTCCTTTCCTTCTACCTGTGCATTTGTAGTTTTTTCAGTAATGAGTTTTTTTGGGTATCCTTCCCCTATAAATTGTTCCATATCTTTCAGTTATTGTGATGTTGTTTTGCTTCAAAAAGCCCCTGAATCAACTGTAAAAACCAAAGACATTCTACCAGGGAAAGATGCACTTTTCTTATCTAGAGACAAAGGAAATAGCCTGATAGCTTACATGTTAGGCTACTTATAGTCCTACTTTTTAGAATAATAAAAGTACCCAATACAGTACTCATTGTTATGCTAAAGTATTGGAGGTAGAAGTCTGAGCGGTGGTTTAAAAAGATAATTATCTGCGTTACACTCCTCTGGCTTAATTTAAACTATAGATTAAAACACTACTTGAGCTTTCTATGGGTAGTAGCACCTTTTGAAAAAGTTTGGCATTTTATATAAATCACTGTTGAAGACCTCATTGCCATTAATGTGGAATTGTATGCCTTAGGATTTTATAGTCGTCATCCAAACTTAAACATGGAAAAATAAGACTATTAGATGTATTCGTTATTGAATAATTTAAAAATTTCCCCTGATTATAATAAGAACATATATTCACTGTAAAATATTTAAAAGGTAGAGAAGTAGAGAAGGATAAAGAAAAAAAGCATTTTCTCTTCAAATATGTATATAATTTTACATACAGTTGTATACCCGTCTTTTTCACTTAACATGACGTTGTAAGTTTTTCCTATACCCTGACATTTTTATGGAAACAGGATCTTCAGTCTATTTAGAATATTTCCATCCTATAAATGTACCACCATAATTTGTTAATTTCTCCTTACTGTCAAAACTGATATTGTTTGTTTCCATTACTGTCGTCTCCATTTTATTTGTTTTATTTTTTTTCGGTGTTTAGTTATGTTTAGTTTCATCTTATCTTTGTGTGGGCTCCTGGGTTTCAGGCAGTAGGAGTAGACAGCTTGTTCCTTCCGCTCACCACCCACAGACACAGGCTCAGCCCATGTGGTGGCCACTGGGAGAGACAGGGTTTGCCAGTTTGCCTAGTGCCTGTCATCAATGTCCTCCATCTGGGGCTCCCACACAGGGCCCGGAGGGAAAAAGCTAGGTGAATGAACAGTGAATATAGCCGTGGATCAGGGGAAGGATATGTAAAATGCTTGAGTTTATGATACTGTTTGCATTTTTTGTGTGTGCCATTCTTTGTAGCCTGGACACTTGCTGCGAAGGTCATCTTTGATTTCCCTGGGTGGTTCTTGATCCTGAGGCATATTTGCTTTTTAAAAAGAAACACAGAGTCTTATACATAGGAATGTTTAGAATTGCTGTCCAAATGTGCACAGATCGTAGATCTGTGCTGAGCATGAGTAGTTTACGTCCATTGATGGATCTGTAGGTATTAGTTGAATGTAGTAATTGACTTAATATTTTTGAGTTATATGTGCCTGTGCTGCAGAGAACAAAAAATAATCAATGTTCTTCAGAACACTAGTATTGTGGCATCCTTCATGAAAGAGAAACAAAAGAGACTGAGGAACTAGCATTGAGAAATGCTCTGTTAGAAGTATCAATTCAATGCAAGACTATTAGAAACAAGAGTTCAGAGGTTATCCTGTTAAAAAAAAGTACAAACATCAATACCTTTCTTGTGTATCCATATATAACTTTATAGCAAGATGATAGAACAAAACCAGAATCCAAAAATGCCATAAAATGGGCACCTGGGTGGCTCAGATGGTTAAGCGTCTGCCTTCGGCTCAGGTCATGATCTCAGGGTCCTGGGATCAAGTCCCGCATCGGGCTCCCTGCTCCTTGGGAGCCTGCTTCTCCCTCTGCCTCTCTCTCTCTCTCTCTGTCTCTCATGAATAAATAAATAAAATCTTTAAAAAAAACAAAAACAAAAAACAAAACAAAAAAAACCCCAAAAATGCCATAAAATATCCAGGAATGAGCACAGTTTGTATTGGTGTAGGAGTGCGCAGATCAGTAAAATGGAATACAGTCTGGGAGTTAAGTCATGCACACAAGGGAGTGTGGAGTATGATAAAGATGGCAGTTCAGACCAAAGTGGGGCTGTTCATTTAGAATACAAAATAACACCTTCCTTCTGTAGGTGAATGGATAAGTAAACTGTGGCACATCCAGACAAGGAAATATTATTCAGAGCTGAAAAGAAATGCGCTTTCAAGCCATGAAAAGACATGGAGTGAACTTTAAAAGCATACACTAAGTGAAAGAAACCAATCTGAAAAGACTACATACTGGATGATTCCAACCATATGACATTTTAGGAAAGGCAAAACTATGGAGACAATGAAAAGATCAGTGGTTGCCAGGAGTGGGTTTGTATGTGGTGGGGAGATAAATAGGGAGATCACAGAGGATTATTAGAAACGGCAAAAATACTCTATATGATATTGTGATGGATACATGTCACTATACCTTTGTCCAAACCCGCAGAATATACAACTCTGAGAGTGAGCCTTAAGGTAAACTATGGACTTTTGGGGATTATTATTGTGTAGATTCATCCTTAGTAAAAACTACTATTCTGCTGAGTGATGTGTATAATGAGGGAGGCATGTGTGGGGGCCGGAGGTATTTGAGAAATCTCTGTGCCTTAATCTCAATTACACTGTAAATCTAAAACTGCTCTAAGAAAATGAAGTCTTTTTTTTAAAGATTTTATTTATTTATTTGAGAGAGAGAGAGAGAGAGAGAGAGAGAGCGGGGGAGGGGCAGAGGGAGAGAGAGAGAGAGAGAGAAGCAGACTCCCTGCTGAGTGCAGAGCCCAGTGCTGAGCTCAATCTCAGGACCCTGAGATCATGACCTGAACCAAAACTAAGAATCGAATGCTTAACCGACTGAGCCACCCAGGTGCCCCAAAAATAAAGTCTTTAAAAAAAGTTTAGGCAAATTTATTAAAACCCAACTCCTTACAATACTACCAGATTCACATAGATTCCAGGAGTTATTAAAAAATACTGTGATTTAAATACAAACAAACAACAGAAACAAAGCAAGACTTCACCCTATAGATATATTACAATAAATTAAGGGTGAATATTTCTACGGTCTTGGAGCGGCAATGCCTTAAGAAGCCTGCTTCAAAAATACAGAATCCCTACAAGAAATTATTCATAATTTAACTACTTAGAAGCTTAAACTATTTGGCAATAAACAGAATACAAGAAAAACAAAGCCAAAAAATGGAAAAAGTATTAGATTTGATGAACAGAATTTTACCAATCCTTATATATAAAAAAGTATTTAAAATAAGTTTAGGGGCACCTGGGTGGCTCAGTCAGTTAATCCTCACAGAACTTTATGCACTTTATGCAACATTGGTTCTTTGGTTCCTGTGTCTGATTACTTAAGTGAACCCCCACAATGCCAGGCCATTGGATGAGGCTTTCAAGAAACAGGACTTCTGGAGCATTCCTATGTAATAGGACATCTTGAGTTCATGGGTTTATTCCTTCTGTATGTATTTATTGAAGACCTCTTATCCCTCCAGATTGTTCTAGGTACTAAGAATAGAGTCAAGGGCAAAAGGAATGGTGCTTACCTGGAAGGGGAGAGAACTCAGTGAACTTAGTGATAAACAGATCTTCTCTTCCCTCTGAAAAGTGCAGGCTATTCAGAAGCCCTTGAGATGCTTCAACCACCTGGAGTGGGGTGTGCCTGGGTGGCTCAGTGGGTTAAGAGTCTGGCTCTTGGTTTCGGCTCAGGTTGTGTCATGATCTCATGGGTCATGGAATCCAGCCCCACACCCTGTGCCGGGCTTCCCGCTGGGCCGGGAGTATGCTTCAAGATTCTTCCCCTCTGCCCCTTCCCCTGCTTGCATGCTCATGCATGCTCTCTCTCAAATAAATAAATAAATCTAAAAAATGCAAAACAAAATGCCTCCTTTGGATTTTCTATCATCTCCTGGAACACACCTTGCTTATAGCACTGGGTCAGCCAAGGTCAGATGGCATGCTCCTTGCTGGATTAATCATCTCTTCAATTCAGTGGTTCAAATCCAGCAACTCTTCAGGGGAGGTTCTGAGCAGTACTAATTAGAGGTACTAGGAGTACTCACTTAGTTATCCTCTGCTCATAATTCTAAGTCAGTCAGTGAGGCAGGCTGATGATTGGATCATATCCATATAACACAATTCAGGCACATGTCTGATCATCATAGGCCCAATATTGTCATCCTTTGTAAGCCTTTCAGTTTATCAAGGACTCTAGTCACATAACAACCAGGGAGAAGGTGAACGATTTATAGATTTTCCCCCCTTAGTTACTATTTCTTTTATTTTCTCCCAGCACAAAAAAGTTCTTAAAATTTGTGAAAATATGAGGAAAAAACCAGAGTAATCTGGTGTTTTACTATATGTAAAATTCTGAATTTGTATTTTTTTCACTATTCTTAGTAACACTGCTTAAAAAAAAAAAAAAAACTGACCATAATTCATCTTTAACCCCCAAGCCCTTTGACTTGATGAATTGACTAAAGTCACAGGCTTATTTCATACCATGTGAGACTTTATCTGTCCATTGTCCTTAACCACTCCTTACAGTCCCCCCTCCTTGATCATTTCTGCAGAATTCTTAGGCATTCCATCTTATAATTTGCATTGGCATTTTACCAGATTTCATAACTGATTTAATAATTTTAAAACATCACACTTTATAATTAGAAAACACAGAGGAGGCGACAGTATTCCAGGAAGCTTTTTTAAAAAAAGTGTGGTAGTCATACTGAATGTAATATTGATAGCTGTTGTTTATGATCTCCTTCTTCATTTCAGGGCCGGCAGCTTGACATTGGCACACCATATAATCTGAGTGAACCTGTGAGTAATCACTTCCATTGTCAGGAAGTTTATAATGTTTGCGTTTATAAAAATGGGACAATGGTCAGGTTTTATTCCAATAAGAATAATTCTTAAGTAAAGTCTCATTTATTTGTCCTTGATGGAGGAAGTTCAGTTGAAAATAGCGAGGAGTCTGAATTACGGAATATTAAAAAATGAACTCAGGCACAGTGTGTTGAAGAAGAAAGAACACAGGACTAATCCAACTCCGTGATTTTGATTCTACTTGGCTGTGTGGCTTGGGGAAAATTACTTAATATTCCTGAGACTTAGTTTTATTACATGTTATCTGAGAGGGTTGGATGAGATGGTTTCCAGTGTTTTTTCTAACAATTACATTTATAGTTTTATTATTTTTCTGCACCTATATCCATTTATTCATCGTGTTTAGTGACTCAAAATATAAACATGAACACACTTCCAAAACTGTGGACCTATTTAGGTTTTGATATGCTGCTTTCCAGTTGAGTCCCCAGTTTTGAGTTTTGCTTGTTGTGTAAGGACATGGCCAGGACCCGTGCTCGATGCCACGGTGTCCAGGACTTTACCTGCTGCCAGCCACCCAGGGGACAGGGTGCTCCCTGAAGGTTGGGTGATCTCCGGGTTCTAGGCCTGCCCACGCCACCTCCCCTCAGCAACCCCGCTGTCCTGCGGTGAGTCACACCAAGCCCGCTTTGCCTGGAAACAGGAGAGTTCTACTTAGGATTCCAAAGGTCCTGATCCTTCTGAGGCCACAGATTCCTGGGTAGATACATTTTGTGACTATGTTGCACTAGTCAGGTGGCAAGAAGAAAATCACCCTTCTCTAGTCACCATTGTCTCTTAATATATCTCTTGCAGTGCATCCAAGGATGTCATTTTTGGAACTCTGTAGATCAGGAAAGCTGTGCTTTAAAGTGTGTAAGTATTAATTATGTTTCTGTTTTGATACTAATATTTCCTTCAAAAGAAAAGTTATCTAAGGGGATTCCCATTTGAATTTCCACTGGTTTTCAAGGAGTTAAAGGAAAAGTGTGATGGCCTGAGTGATACATAATAGTGGGGAAAAATTGAAATAAACGCTATTAATGCAATTGGAGACCCAGGGGGGTTAACGCAAACTGTGGAACCCAGGGATGCCCAATTGCTCCAAACTCTAATGGCCTTTTAGTAGAATGTCAGGCCCTTGTCAAATTTCCTAGTCCTGTGCTTCTCAAATGTTAAAGTACAGTTATCTAAGGATCTTGTTAAAATGCAGATTCTGATTCTGAAGACCTGGGGTGGGACAAGCTCCCAGATGGTGTGATGCTTGTTGTCCCCAGATGACACTTGGGCTAGCAAGGCCCTAGATCACATTCGAAGTTTCTCTGCAGGGAACATGGCAGCAATCCAATCCAGAGATTACAAACCCCTACGTTTACTCCACTCTATGTAGAAAATACATCCCGAACTACTTTATTTTTCATTTTTAATTAACCCCAGCTTTGCCACTTAGTGTGTAACTGGTTAAGGTACTTAACCTCTTGGCACTTTACTTTCCTCCTCAATAAATTAGGATAATAATAGAATCTCTCTCTTAAGGATAATGCCTGACACACTGTAATTATTCTGGTCTAGTGAATAAGAATTTCGCCATTTAAAAGCGGGTTCCTTTGTTCAGGTTGTTCAGGTCTGAGGTTGAATCATGGTATTTTGGGGTAATCCTAATATTGTTTTCTTTTTTTTTTTTTTTTTAAATATTTTATTTATTTATTTGACAGAGAGAGAGAGAGAGGCAGCTAGAGAGGGAACACAAGCAGGGGGAGTGGGAGAGGGAGAAGCAGGCTCCTGGCCGAGCAGGGAGCCCAATGTGGGGCTCGATCCCAGGACCCTGGGATCATGACCTGAGCCGAAGGCAGACGCTTAACGACTGAGCCACCCAGGCGCCCCCTAATATTGTTTTCTATTAATGAGTGAAACTATATCATTGAGATTTAAATAAGGACGTTAACTTCTCCTTCCCAATGGTGCTCATAGCTTTTCTGGAATGGTCTGTGCTCAGGTCTTTATGACAGGCTTAGGCTTACTCTCACGTTCGTGACTACGTGCCCCATAGAATGGGAGTTACCGAAAGTGGAGCCGGCACTATCTGGATTTGGGAACTATCACACGTTCTAAAAATTCTTTTACGTCTCTTTGGTGCCACTTTTTACGAAGTCCAGTGGAAATCATCCTTTGTCTAGTCCGTGTTTGCTGGCGTTTGCTCCCGCCTGTAAGCCCCTCAGAGCGGGTCTCTCTCTTTGCTCACACTGTCTGTTTCACCCAAGACCGGGAGAGGCACAGAGCAAGTGCTCAGACAGCACTTGCCAAGTGAATGAGTGGGAGGTACCAAACGGTGACAGGTGCTGGTGACAGGCCAGGCCATACAGTGGGCATCAGAGCCGCTAGTCCGGGCAGGGGAACCTTCGCTGGCCAGAGTTATTGGTCATTTTCAGGTCAGGTTCTGTCTCCACTGGGCATCTGCCAACACCTCTTCATTCTCTCACCCGGTCCACCACAGATTACCTCTTAGTTGACTGGGAGTTTCCAGTAGACATCAAACTGCACCATTTCTCCAGTGATGCAAATGTAATATTTTTTTTTTTTTGAGAGAGTGAAAGAGCACATGAGTGGGGAGGGACAGAGGGAGAAGGAGAGAGGGAATATTTAAGCAGGCTCAGTGCAGAGCCCAGCACGGGCTCCATCTCACGACCCTGCGATCACGACCTGAGCCAAAATCAAGAGCCCGTCGCTTAACCAACAGAGCCACCCAGGCTCCCTGCAAACATAATTTTTAAAGCTGTTCATACAGTGGCCTGCCTGGACAGAAGGCCCAGCTCTGGGCTCCTTGATTTTGATTGTTTTTATTGGTTATTCGTCAATGGTGGGGCAAGAAATTAATTTGAAAGAAGTATAAAGCCAAGTGTCATTAAAATTATTTACAACCTTAAGAATTTTAAGTAATTTCACTTTTCTTTGTTCTTATGCAGAACAACACCTATGGCACTGTTTATGAGGTGAGTTGGCCATCACAAAAAAGATGTCATCAATCCCCATGTCTTTATCTCTTATGTTTAAAAAGGTATTAAAATAAGAATGAAGAAACCTGACTAATTCTCAGTGCACAAAAATCTTCCTCATGGGAGTGCTATTAATCTGGGTATAAAAATGACTGTAAGATTTCTTTTTTGACACAAATATTTGCTGTTTTAAATACCTGTGTGCATACGTATGTGTATGTGTATACACACTTATTCATATAGATACATATATACTACTCTAATCTGCTTGGACAGGTTCTAATTCTGGGAGCCTGGTGGGAAGAGGGTGGTGGGGGGAGAGGGGAGGGGACCCATCTAGGAATACGCTTACCTCTGCTGATTCCATCTTCTTCCCCATAAATCACAGTAATCTCTCATTAAATATGTATATTAAAAAAGAACACTGTAGTTGCAGTTTTCTTCCTTATTCAACAAACTCCTTTGACTACACTTTTAAAGCACAGCTTTTAAGATATTTTATTTTATTTTATTTTTTTCCCTGCTATGATAGTAAGTGTCTTCATGCTGACTTTGGCGGCTCAGGTCTCTTTTTTCAGCTCCTCCTCCCTATGCTGGCCCCTCCCCTGCACTGGAGCTTTTCCTCTTTTTCAGAAAGACCTTAGGGATTTTGATTTTTTTCCTACTTGATCTTATTTAAGTGTTCTGGATTCTATGGCCCTCAGAATTAGTTTTAGGTCGACCATAGAGGTTTATGAAGAAAATACATTATTTCTCAGTTTAAAACCTAGGTTGTATTCTATTTAAATGACCTTGAAACCAAAGAACAGAACTATTTTATTCTGCCTGGGAAAGGAGTATAACTTACCATCCATCAGTAAAACAGAAAAATTTCTTTTTACTAGAGAATAAAAATAAACAACAAAAAAAGTTACATTGGAACATTTTCTCAATAGTCTGTGCTTACTCTGCACCTGAGTGATTTTCCCCTGAGAGTAGATGGAGGGGTCAGGGCTGGCTAAGAAGAGGTGAAACGGGGCAGGGGGTGGATTCACTCCATATGTAAAAAAACAATTATAGGTCTTTCCTGATTGAGATTTAAAAAAAAAACAAAACCCGCCTTAGAATCTTTTTATGTGATTAAAGTAACATTACCACCCTTCCCCCCCGGCCCCCTCCCCCCTCCCAGCCAAAACCATCCCTGGGAAGATTGTGTTAAGAAAGTCAGGGATGGTTCAAGCCTCTCAAGCATGGAAACAGCCCGAGATTGGATTTCTAATGTGGTAGCTCCATGGCGGTCAGTGAGCTGACCCACTGTCTGCGTCTATATGACGTCCAGCTTTTCTCTCGGTGTTATAACTTACATAATTATTCTGTCTTTTCTTTGTATACTTGGCTATTTTACACTTTTAATAAAGTAGAACTGAACAGCCATATATGCTATATAGAGATCGAGATAGGTATATGGATACATAGATGTTTGAATCATCTACATACGCCTGCAGGAAATCAAACTCTTCAACCATTAATGCTTCAACCTATGAAGCTGGGAATGTCTGCACATGTTCCTTGGAGGAAATAGTGTTGGAAGAGTTAGCTTAGCAAACTACAACTTGGAAAATGATGTTAGCCAGTGAGATGGCTTATCCCTGATAATTAAAAACACAAATTAGATCATATTGTTCCTAAAAACCTTTCTATGGCTTTGCATTGCCATTTGAGAAAGCTCACGGAACTACCATTTGCTGGCTCCCCTGCATCACCTTGCACCCCGTCTCCCTTGTTCTATGCGCCTGCCACATTGGCCTTTCCCTCTTTGGAGTATAGGGGGAACATTCCTGCCTGCTAGCTTTTGTCCTTAAGACCTTTGTGAGCCCAGATTCTTGCAATCACTCAGGTCCTGCTCCAGGCTCCTCTCTGCATGGTTCTTCCTGAGCACCCTGATGAGATGAAGCCTCCTTCCTGCCTAGTCATGCCTTATGCCTTTAACTTGTTTTGTTTTCTTCATAGCACTTCTCATTATCTGAATGTATTTTATTTAAAATTTTTTTTACTCGATTGTTGTCTGTCCTCTTCTTAGAGAATGTAAATTCCATGACAGTGGGGAACTTACCAGTCTGCTCACTGCCAGATCCTTAAAGCCTACACCAGTGCTTGGTACACACACAAAATATGTACTCAATAAGCATTTTTTGAGTGAATGAATGAATGGTTTTTAAGGAAAGGAAGCCATAATTCCTATGGAGAGGCTCTACTAGGGGCGTCCCAGGAGGGGGGTGGGTATGTCCTCCTTGTGTTACAGGAGTAAGGAAAGGCATTGCCAGCGCGTGCCTGTCTGATAAACACAGCGGTGGAGCCAGAGGGATGATGAGAAAGGTGGTTTTACTACTGTGGGAGAAATGGGAGTGTGGACTAGAACAGAGACAGCAGACGGATGTAGCTAGCCCCTGGGAAGCATGAACTTGGCTTCTGCGGTGGGAATGGTAGCTCAGTGGCCTGGGATACACTAGTATAAATGTCTCATCCAGGGGCTCTGGGCTCAGATTCTGTGATTTCCTTAAATCTGACCACCTTTAGATTCTCTCTAGGCAATTTGAGCACTGGATAATGTCATTCTAAGCCCAATGTTAGATGAGAGAGAGAGGGAGAGAATCTAATTTATAGTGTTGCCTCCACTTGATACAACATTTAAACTCCTTAGAATACAAGCTTCCAGTTTTAATATTAACAAGTTCTGGTGATCTAATGTACAGCATGGTGATTATAGCTAATAATACTGCATTCTATACCTGAATGTTGCTAAGAAAGTAGATCTTAAATGTCCTCACCACAAAAAAGAAATGGTAATTATGTGATGGGATGGAGTTGTTAGCTGATGCTTTAGTGGTAATCATTTTGCAATATATAAATGTATCAAATCAACATGTTGTATATCTTAAACTTACACAATTTATATGTCAATTGTATCTCAATAAAGCTGAAAAAAATACAAGCTTCACAAAGTAACAAAATATTTAAACTCCTAGATCGATCAGAATTTTATTATATATTTTCCTCTGAAAAGATGCAGGAAAAATAAACCCACAATTTACTGGCTAATCAGGACTAGCCATATTTCCAAATAAACACTATTCTATTTCCTTTCTCTTTCCTTGGTTTTACCTCTTGGAAAAAAATTCCATGTTACATGATAATTTTGTTGCCACTTGGTATATTTATTCTCTGCAGTTAATAAACATGTTGAATGTATTTTACTGAAACCTGCAAAAAGAATGTGAAAAGTATCCTAAGCCCTTAAATTAAATAATCCTGAGCCCAGACTGAGGTATTTAAATTAATCTTTAACTAAGCAAACCCGAGCTTATCAGTCTGCACTTCCCTTGAGTGAATAGGTCAAACATTGTGCAGCTAGTATTTGCAAATAACCTGGGATCTTTAGGGCAAATGTATTGTGTCATGGTTTCCACTATCACCAGGAGAAACAATAGCACGTTGTCCTAGGTATTATAATTGCAAATTGAATGAAAGCAGGAAGATGGATCATGATTGTGTTATAGTCTTAAAATTTGTGCCTTTTCTCCAAAAGTTTTATCTTTTCTTTTTTCTTTTCTTTTCTTTCCTTTTCCCTTTCTTTTTCTTTTTCTTTTTCCTTTCCTTTCCTTTCCTCTCCTCTGCTTTCCTTCCTTCCTTCCTCCCTTCCTCCCTCTCTCCCTCCCTTCCTCTCTCCCTTCCTTCCCTCTTTCTTTCTTTCTTTCTTTCTTTCTTTCTTTCTTTCTTTCTTTCTTGTCTCTTCTTTCTTTCTTTCTCTCTTTGTAACGAATGCTAATGCATCTGTTAAGAGTTGCAGGAGATTTATGTCTAGGTCATGAAAATGTTTACTGTTTTAAGTTAATGAAGTAAAATGCTAATCATTCCTAGGTTTTTGTAGACCTTAAAATGTAACATTAGTATTAGGATATTCATTAAAATGTTCAAGTTACTATAAAATTTAGTCAGTTTTTAATTTCTGAAGGAAAACATGGATATATAAAATAAATAGGCATCATCTTAGGCTAGAGTTTTAGGTTATTAACTCACTAAACCTTTGACCAAGATGGCAAACATATAATTGCATTGTTGAGCTCAATGCTTCCTCACACTGTGGGATGTCACTCGTTAGACAATTATGAAATCAACTTAGTGAATAAGGAGTCACAACAAACAAAATGAAAGAATAGACTAGAACAGAACGGCTATGATTGCATTACAGGTGTGAGATTTCTTAATGGGATGAACTTGTTCTAAAATTAGATTGTAGTGATGATTGCACAATTCCATGAATATATTAAAAACCACTGAATCGTGTACTTTATATCTTTTTTTTTTTAAAGATTATTTATTTATTTATTTGAGAGAGAGAGAGAGAGAGCAGGAACACAAGCAGGGGGAGTGGGAGAGGGAGAAGCAGGCCTCCTGCCGAGCAGGGAACCCGATGTGGGGCTCGATCCCAGGGCCCTGGAATCATGACCTGAGCCGAAGGCAGAAGCTTAATGACTGAACCACCTTTAAATGGGTGAATTTTATGGTATACGAAATATACCTCAATAAAACTGTTAAAAAAGGAAAAAGAAGTACTGTTTCGAGATGTTGTTTTGTTAAATGTGTTTTGGAATTTGGGACATGGTCAAAAAAGTTTGAAAGGTGCTGTTCTAATCCCACTAGCAAATGGAAACTTAAAGTATTGCAGCTGAAATAATTGATATACGGGTATACTTATATACCAGGCACTAGAATGTCACAGTGTCGTTGAAATGTATCAGCAAACGCAGGAGCAAGGCTGCCCTGACTGGGATGCTACCTGTCTCCACAGCGAGCATCATGTGAGGTCGGCTGCAGGAGTGCTGAAGGTGCATTCGAGGAGGAAGCGCTAGGTAAGCAGACATATGCAACAGTTATTAAAAATCCTCGACACCACTCTAAGGGCCTGTGCTCATGTAAGGAGAACGAGTCATCTCTTAAAATATTTAGACTTCTATATCTCAGCAGTGTAAAAATATATAAATATAATTTCAAATGTGGAAGCCATTGTGATAGAAACTCAGCAAGACTCTTCTTTCAGAGCAAAATAGGGGGAACCCAGCACCTGACTGAGGTTTAGAATTTGAGATTTTTGCCCTCAGTTCAGTCAGTGAAATCACTTCTGTCTTAATGAAAGAGATGACTATGGATCTTAAGCAGACTTGATGTCAGGAAATGCCACTATTTTAATGAACTGAAAGCACAGGAATATTTTATTTAATGTGCTTTTAATTATTCAGCTACTAGCTAGTCAATGGAGTACCTATGATATGCATGGCTCCCTACAAGGCTTGGGAAATTTACTGCAAGTATAGAAGCGATGCTTCTTGCTTTTAGATTTTGAGTAAGTAGGGTACTAAGCTGTATGTCTCCAGCTCCCTCTGTCTGATTTCAGAGCAGGTTGGGTGTTGTCTAAATGGCTTTGTCCTAGTGTGTTAATTCTCTAGTGGTTTCTGAAGGACCAACTCTTTGATAAGTCACAGCCTCGATGTTAGTAGCTTTCTTTTCCAGAATTTCCAGGGTCTTCCTCCCACTAAGAGATAGATAGTTCCTTCCAGACTGGGAAATGATTGATTCTTCCATAAGTTGTAGTCTTTGTTTCGATGGCTTGCACCTTGCTCTCAGTGGCTGATGGAAAATGGGGGGATCTTGCCTTGCTGTCCTGATTTGCTTCTGTCTTTTAGACAGAACCCCTTGACATTTCTGTGGAGAGACAGTGATATTACATTCTTTTCCTACTGTGTAGTGGGAGTTAGCTATGGATAAAATTTATATTCTATGGTTTCCAAACTGTGCACCGAGGTACCCCAGTGCATTACATCTACCTCATAGGAAGGGATGGGGCATTTTGAACATTCAAGGGAAACACAGGATAGTTGACATCTTCTGGACATCATTGGAAGTACTAGTTGGAGGTAGTTCATGGTATAAACAATGAAATGCACTACATTCCTTTCTATAGTATATCTTTGCAATGCTGAGTTTTTTGGTGATTGCTGTGATAAAAAGAAAGTACCATAAAAAACTCAGTGTGGAATGGGAAATGGGGTTGGTGGTGCCCAATCTGATTATAATATTGAGAAATTGTGCCATCCCCAATAGGCACACAGATCCCATTAGTGTGCAATTATTTTTATTTAAGGATTAAATACATATATTGTCTTTCAGTTTATGTGTGTTATTTCTTTCAAACATCTACTAAGTTGAAAGGACATGCATACTTAAGTTATAATACTTAATTAACGGAGCTGTTAGGTAATTCTTTTGGTCCAAGGAGTTATGAAAAAATTACTGAGAAACTAAAGATGCCAGAACTGAGAAAGTTTAGGAAACATTGATTTACATTTTTTTCTTATATTCCAAAGTTACACTACCATCTTAATTATATATTCTGTTAGAATACAAGTGTAATCAATGCTTTATTTAAAATTTCTCATTGACTATGGATCAATGTCTATAGACCATTAACAAATGAGATATACCAAGGCTAAATAAAGGCATATAAATAATATGCTTATAGACCATATCTTTAGTTTGTTAGAATGAATCCTTTTGCCCATACATCTAAGATCGTGTTTGTCTCTAACACATCTGGTACCTGGTCCATTTATCTGTGAGTCTGCTACATTATTCTATTTTAGATACCATCCATGTCTCTTTTCCACAGTGGAAATGGTAATAGTTAAGAATATATTAAAGTAAAAAAAACCTATTATTTATTATTTATTTATTTATGAGTCAGGCACTGATAAAAGTAATTTATAGGTATTAGCTCTTTTTGAGCTCAAAGGGATAAATACTATTATTATCCCCATTTCACAGATGAGAAAAATGAGGCACAAAGCATATATATATTTGCTTGGGGCCACATAGAAAGGGATCAACTTGAAGATGAACTAGAAAGGGAGTAACTTGATTTTAACCCTCTGATCTGACCAGAGTCTTTTCTTGCCCATTCAGCAGTGTGTTGAAAGTAGTATACAGATCAGTTCAACTTCTCTTTCTCATTTAGTTAATTCTTATCCTGATATTTTAGAACAAACCTATTTGACCTCTGATTTTCCATACACATTGCCATGGCTTTGAAACACATATCTCCAGTTAGCTGTGAAGTTTACATTTACTTGCACTTACTCATATAACTCTGGTTCTTTTTGCCAAGTTCTCAACTTATGTTCTTTCTGATTCTTTTGGATCTTCTTCCTTACTCTGCTGACAGCTCCACACTGGTCAACCTTAAAAATAAAATAGCCAGTTATCTTACTAGCAAAAGGAGTTTATTTGGGAATAGCAAAGGAATTGTAATTCGGGACAAGCAAACTATGGCAAACCATAGGCAAGTCTGGAGAACAAAGGGAAGGTCAGCTTTTATAGAAGAAAGGAGGAAATTGGGGAGGGTTGTTTTGAACAAAAGTTCACTGGAGAAGAAAAAGAGCTCTAGGTTGTGGTGGTTTCTCATTGGCTGCAAGTGATGGTTAGTGCATTGCGGCTGGAGCACGGAGGGATCTTCCTTCTTTTTCTTAAAAAAAAAGAAAAAAAGATGAAATTCCCGTGTGAAAAATGTCCTCCTTGGCAAAATAATTCTTAACTTCCTTCTTTGTTCTACAGGCTGCAACCAGTGCTGAGTGGGTGAGAGAGCTCCCCCTTCAGGGCTTCCTGACTCCATTTTAAACCAGGTGTCCTTAATTTTTTGACAAAGGTTTCCCACAGACTATTGCAATCTCCGCTATTAGGTGTCTCACACCATAAAACAGGGGTAAAAAATGGAACTGTGCTTTGCTTGTATAGTTATAACAACTAAAAATGAACCATAATTAGAAGAATCAGCAGAGAAGTGTTGTGCTAAGGCTCTCTGGGCTAGAACCTCAGATGACAATGGCTTTCTTTTTTCTGGGTCACAGAGTATTCTGGTAGTATGGACTTCAATTAGTCCAGATTCAGTATCTATAGCGATCAGAATGGTGTCAACTTTTAACCAGAAGAAGAGAGGTCATGGAAGTTTGTATTTAGCCATTTTAAGCTTCTTACAAGAACTTATTATGTTTTCTCGACCAGAGTAGTCATTGTTATTTTAGAAAAGAAAGCTTATCCTCTAAGGTCAGGAACAAGGCAGGGATGCCTGCTTTTGTCACTTCTATTTAGCATAGTACAGGCAGGAAAAAGAAATAAGCCATCCAAATTGGAAAGGAGGAAGGAAGATTATCCTTGTTCACAGATAATATGATCTTACATGTAAAAAATGCTAAAGATAGCACAAAAAACCGTTAGAACCAATAAATTCAGCAAAGTAGCAGTATACAAAGTAAACATGAAAATCAGTTGCATTTCTGTTTGCTAATAATGAACAATCTGTAAAGGAAATTAAGAAAGCAATTCCATTTACGATAGCATCAATAAGCATAAAATACTTAGGAACTAACTTAGCCAATCAGGTAAAAAACTTGTAAAATAAAAACTATAAAACATTTCTGAAACAAATTAAAAAAAGACTTAAATAAAATCCCAAATTCATGGATTGAAAGACAATACAGTTAAGATGTCAATGCTAACCCAAAGCAACCTACAGATTAATGTAATCCCTATCAAAATTCCAGTATCTTTTGTAGAAATAGATCCATTTGAAAATTCATATAGAATCTCAAGAGACCCCAAATCTTAAAAAGAAGAACAAAGCTGGAAGACCCACGCTTCCTGATTTTAAACTTATTGCAGTAATAAAGACAGACATATAGACAAATGGACTAGAATAAAGACTCCAGAAATAAATCCTGTATAGATGGTCAAATGATTTCTGACAAGGGTGCCAAGACTATTCAATGGGGAAAAGACAATGGGTGCTGGAAAAACTGGATATCCACATGCAAAAGAATAAAATTGGACCCTTACATAATATCATATGAAAAAATTAACTCAAAACGGATTCATGGCCTAAATGTAAGACCTAAAACTATAAGACTCCTGGAAGAAAAAATAGAGTAAAAGCAACTTTGGATTTGTCAATGACTTCTTGGATATGATACCAAAGGCACAGGCAATGAAGGAAAAAATAGACAAATTGGACTTCATGAAAATTTAAAAAATATACACATCATCAGACACTATCAACAGAGCAAAAAGGCAACAATAGAATGGAAGAAAATATTTGCAAATCATATATCTGATAAGGGATTAATATCCAGAATATATAGGCACTCCTAAAATTGAACAACCAAACAAACCGAACAATCCAATTCAAAAAATGGGCAAAGGACCTGAATAGATATTTCTCCAAAGAATATATACGAATGGTCAATAAGCACATGAAATGATATTCAGCATCACTAACTGATTAGGGAAATGCAAATCCAAACTACAACTAAATACCACCTCACACTCATTAGAATTGCTACCTTTAAAAAAACCAGTAAAATAAAAGTTTTGATGAGGATGTGAAGCAGATGGAATGCTTGTGCACCACTGGTGGGAATGTAAAATGATAAAGCCTCTGTGGTAAACAGCATGATGGTTCCTCAAAAATTAAAGACAGAATTACCATAGAATCTGGCAATTCCACTTGTGTGTATATACTCAAAATAAAGCGGGTTCTTGAAGTGATATTTATACACTGATGTTATACACTTCTTGTTGAATTCACAATAGCTAACACATGAAAGCAATCCAAGTGTCCATTGGCAGATGAATGGATAAGCAAAATTTGATATATACATACAATGGAATGTTATTCAGCCTTAAAAAGAAAGAAAATTGACACACGCTACAACATGGATGAACCTTGAGGACATTATGTTAAGTGAAATCAGCCTGTCACAAAAAGACAAATATTGTTTGATGCCACTTACATGATGTATTAGAGTAGTCAAAGTCATAGAGGCAGAAAGTAGAATGGTGTTTGCCAGGGGCTGGGGGGAGGCAGAATGGGGAGTTAATGATTACTGGGTAGAGTTTCAGTTTTGCAAGATGAGAAGAGTTCTGGAGATGAATGGTGGTTATGGTTGCACAACAATAAAAATGTACTCAGTACCACCGAACACACTTAAAAATGGTTAAGGTAGTAACTTTTATGTCATGTGTATTTTACCACAGTTAAAAATTGGGGGAAAAAAGCAAGCTGAAGCATGATATCACTCACAATTTTGGAAGATAGAAAAAGTAAAGTAAAATAACTTCATCCCAGTGGAACATACCATTCCAAATTCTAGCCTTTTGTACGGGGCCTGGAAGTAGCAACAATAAATGTGTGTTGCCAGTTGCAATGTTGATGTAGGAAAAACGTTAAGGTTTGAAGCCGATGGCCAAGAAAGAATTCTTGAGACATCTTTGGTGCAAAAAGGTGGTTTTATTAAAGCACGGGGACAGGACCTGTGGGCAGAAAGAGCTCAGGGGTGGCGATTTATATGCTTTCAAGTGGGGAGGGGGCTAGGGATGGCATAAGTCTCTCCAGAATTTTAGAAGCAAGGTTTCCAGGACCTTGAGGGGGTTAACTACTGTTGGAAAAAAGGTCATTTATTACTGTCCACTAAAACCTTAGTTAAGAGACCCTCCAGATGTGTATCAGTGGGTCATATGCTTGGGGATGATTGCCAACATGTATCTTGGGGAGTAGAGATAAAGGAAGTTTCTAAAGGAATTTTTTTTTGTTAAAGAAGACCTACAGGATCCTGGGGGTCAGGCTCAGATTGCCTTTTGCCCTTAGCAAAGTGTCAGCATCGAGGCAGTTGAGTCCCTAGAGGAATGTCACTCTGCCTCTTTCAAGGACTTGCCAATGGGCTGTAAGCATTAAGGAAATTTAATAATTTTTCTTCTGCCTTTGTTTCCCACATCAATGTTACTAATGTTTAGAAGTCACAAAATACTTTACAATATGGAACAACTGAATATAGAATCCTTTGGAGTAGAATTACTTGTACATATAAAAATAATTTATTGACAAGATGAGCAATAGCAACAGGATTGTGGTGTAACATTTTAAGAATGTCTTGGGATACATGTTCTGGAACAACAGATGGTTCTGTTACGTACCATACACGCCCTGGCACCCACCTGTGAGGAAGTGGTAATCGTAAGACAAAACTGTACAATACTCCATGTTGCTTGCCTGTAAAAAAAATGATAATAGTGAATTCTACGGGGAAAACAAGATGCCAGACTGTCTAGCTGATTTATAAAAATAAACCAATTGAATGTGTACATCATTTATTATTCGGGTAAGCTATTGTGGCAAGATGTAGTTGTAACAAGAGACTCCTGAGAGCCCGAGATGAAACAGACACCCTTTCTCCTGACTTGACAGAGGTGCATGGTGAATGAAGTCCTGTTTTCTCCCCAGAAAATGCCGATTTCCCCACCGCACCCTTTGCTTCTTCCATTGGAAGCCATGGTGTGACCTTACGATGGAAATCTGCCAACATTTCTGGAGTAAAATACATCATTCAGTGGAAATACGCACAACTTCCTGGAAGCTGGACTTATACTGAGGTATGAAAAGCTGCCTACGTACGTACACACAGGTTTTTTTTTTTTTCCAAATTATTAAAAATGCCAAATTACTACGTATTATTATAGGTATAAAGACATTCTAGAGAAGATTCAAGTGTTAAGATGAATGGTTGGGTTAGATGAACTTTAATCTCTGCTACTCCGTAACATGTTGATGCTAAATCCTTTATTTCTGAGGAGAACATATTAGACGTACATCTTGTTCCTTCAGCTCAGCGTCACCTAACCAACTACTCATATCATTGGTCATTTTCTGCCCACCCCACCTACAAGGATTCCAACTAGGATGGAGGGCAAGAAAGTCATCTAGGACTGTCTCTTTTAAGAAAGCATGAGCAAGTTCAGAGGAAAATAGCCCCAAGACACTAAGTATATTAACATAGAAAAATTATTAAAGCCTTGAGGTAAATGCCAAATAACTGAATCCATAATTTTGCCAATTTGAGGAAGGAGAGACTTTGGGTGTGAATTATGCAGACTGACATCTGGACGGCTCAGCTCCGAGCTCCAGGCCCATTTCTTCCGGGCTGGCAGGCCCCGGGTCACCCCATATCCAAGAAGTCCTGCACCTCTTACAAACTGATCTGTGCTCTTGAGCCGCACTGTGTGGTGGTGATTCTGTAAACGCTAATTATTAATCTCTCCCTGACGTAGGCCGTGTCCAAGCTCTCATATGTGGTACAGCCCCTGCATCCCTTCACTGAGTATATTTTTCGAGTGGTCTGGATCTTCACAGCCCAGCTACAGCTGTATTCTCTGCCAAGTCCCAGTTACAGGACTCATCCTTATGGAGGTACAGTGTGTCCCTGTGGCTCATGAAATAAGGAGATTATTCCAAAGCTTTAGTTTAGTTTGGTTCTATTTTAAATAATGAAATAAATTATTCCTTCATCAGTTGATCTGTTCAGTAACTGAGTACCTAACCATATGCCCCGTAGCATTCTAGGTGCTCAGCATGTCTCTATGATCAATACCGAACTCCCTGGTCTTGTGCAGCTCAGCTTCTGGTGGAGGAGACATACTCTAAGCAGTAAGCATAATAAATAAGGAAAGCACGTTGTAAGTGGGAAAGTGCTGTGTACAATGTTAAGAGGGACATTTTGAACAGGGTCTGTCCGTTAGGGGCTTGCAAATGGGGTGTGGGGATGAAGGACAGTCAGGTTGCAGAATAAGCCTCAATAAGCAGTTAGCAGTTAAGGACAGTTTTTAAGCAGAGAAGTAATTGTTTCACATACTTCTGAAAATGATAGTTTTGGCAGCTACGCATAAGATGGATTGAGGGAATGAGGGAATCAGATTGGAAAGCACAGAGGGAGAGCAGTCCGCCTGGAGGTTATGATAATACTTGGACATTTTATCAGACATGATTTAAAAAAAACTGCACCTGTCTTGGAGCGTTTTCTGATTTCTTCTTTTGAGGATGTGACTTCCATGCTGGGAAAAGGGGTCTAACCTAGAGCATTTTAGGGGAGTGCATGCGTGGGGCAGACACTGAAGGAGAGTTCTGTGGTTCCCTTACCCTCAGGGTTAGCTGACTGCACCTGCAGGGATGTATTCCAGACCAGGTGTTAGATGTCCCGACCCATCAGTTCTGGAGATTCGGCAGTGTGCACAGAGCCTCACCTTGAACTAGGCTGTGGACAGTTGAACAGCTGATGAAGCTGGTGACGGCATTTTCCTCTTTCCCTGATTCGTGCTCGCTTACTGCTTATCAGATTTTAGGCTGTGTGTGGCCACCTCTGCTGATTACTCCCTGACCATCGTCCCAAGCTTGGGTCAGACGCTGGCTAAGGCAATATTTGAAATGTTCCAGATCAGAGTGGAATACGTGGATCCTTCTTTGTTCAAAGCAACGCCTCATGTATTCCAACAGTGCTGGGACATTTTCCGATGCTGGAGAGATAATATGATCCCGGGCCCATGGCGGCCCATGGCTAGTCAAATCAAAATAAGGAAGAAGGCAAATTTTGTTTTCCAGTTCTGGGCTTTTCTCCTGGATTTGCAAACCCTCATGCCCTCCATGTATTCTAGACCTACTCTGGATATCCTTTCCATGGATAGCACCTCATTCCTCAATTCCTTCTCACTTTTCTAGCCACGTTAAAACTTATAGTTACCTGTTTTGTGTTCCATGCCTCATGGCCCTCTTCTCCTTTCGTGGTGGGAAATGTATGGTTTAGATGGTATTATTACCTTTTAATCGAGGCCCTTATGAAGATAATTTCTTAACCAAGGAGAATGGTTAATAGGCAAGGAATATCGTACCCACTCTGACTGGCCTTTCAGGGAGGATTTTTGTGGGAGAGATTTGGACAATAATCACAGCTTACCATGTAGGTGGCATCCAACCTGCTCGAAGTGGAGCAGATCATGTCTGGGTCTGAGCATTGACCCTAATGAATTAGGTTTTTTGACATCCTGCTTCTAATTAGTGAAAGATGATTCGTACCCCTCCGTTCACCAAGGTGACTGAGTGCAGGGAGCAGAAGAGTCGACACAGTGATGTTTGTGTTTGCCAAAGACTGGTCTGAGAGTTGAGGAGGAGTCATATTGGAGAAAGGCTGAGAGATCAATAAACAGCCTTTTAAAAATTCATCCAATGTGAAGGCTGCACTGTCTTAATTTCTACTAACTCTCCCGAGTCAGGAGTGATGCAGAACATTTGCCAAAAGTATTCAGAGGGAGGGAAGTCCACACGAGAACAAAGTGACGTCAGAGTGTGTCTTTCTACAGGAAGAGGAAGTGAAAGGGCGGGTTTAGGGGGTGGGAGGTATGAAAAGTAGGTGGAGGCAGGAATGGCAGACAGGCTGTTAGATCATTTGTTTTTCTTTCTGTTCTTTGCTACTTAGGTAGCTTCTCAAGTCTATGAGTGAATGCTTAATTAATGAATGCATGTTCCTTTAATCCTTCTCAAGGGAGAGGGTAGTGCTAAAGCACAGTGAACTTGGACTCTAAGGGACCTTGGGCGCCATGGGAAGGAACATACGTCTGGGTGTCAGCAAGAGGGAAGCACACTGTTCTAAGTCTGGCTTATCTGAGCCTGCATCTTCAACTGGAACTGGTCAGGCTATAGCAAGCGCTCCAGTGAGTGAAAAGGCCCAGGATTTACTTCTTTCAACTCCAGTTAATCATTGACTACAGTTTTGTTACAGATTCTCTTCTCCTTCCTAGCTGGGTTCCACCCCACAGTTTCAACTCACTCAGATCTCTGGAGACTTCTTTTTTTTTTTTTTTTTTTTAAAGATTTTATTTTTTTATTTATTTATTTGACAGAGAGAGAGAGAGCGAGAGAGGGAACACAAGCAGGGGGAGTGGGAGAGGGAGAAGCAGGCTTCCCGCGGAGCAGGGAGCCCGATGCGGGGCTCGATCTCAGGACCCTGGGATCATGACCTGAGCCGAAGGCAGACGCTTAACGACTGAGCCACCCAGGCGCCCCTCTGGAGACTTCTGATAACTTTTTTCTAGAACATTTATCCTATTTGCCTACCTGCACCTTCATAAATTATATGCAAGGAAAATAACACTTGGTAGAGTCCCTTAGGAAAGTAGCCAGCTGGTCTCATTTAGGGATCAAGAGTTGCAGCTCCTAGATATCTTATCGCCTTCTATCACTTATTTTGAATATTAATGAAAATAGTTAATTTACACTTCAAAAAACAAGACTTTTTTCCCTGTGCTATTTACATTTGTTGCTTGTACATCTTCCTGCTCACCATGTCACCATTACATCTTCTAGTTCCTGAGACTGCTCCTTCCATTAGAAATATTGAGAGCTCGAGTCCCGACACCGTGGAAGTCAGTTGGGCTCCACCCCAATTCCCAGGAGGACCTATTTTGGGTTATAACTTAAGACTGATCAGCAAAAATCAACAATTAGATTCAGGGACACAGAGAACCAGTTTCCAGTTTTACTCCACTCTGCCAAATACCACCTACAGGTAAGAATTAAGTGGTGCAAGGAAGATGTAACCAGCATGGCCATAGGCATAATCATTATTTAAGACATATGGCCCCAAAGTCGTTTAAATGTATTTGGAAAACTCCCATTGACTTTGTGCTGTTGGGTTGATGTTATCGTAGTTTTCCTCAAGTTTGTGTCTGTTAGACTACAGTGTCCTAAGCAAAAACATTCTGAAGTATTTCTGTTATATTCAGAGGATCCCTATAAATAGACACCAATAAAGACATCATAAACACCATAAATACCATTTCTTCATTTAACCCAACATGAAAAAAGTAAGGAAGTGAAATTCTGTTAGTGGTATTTTTTTATTAACCATTAGGGGGATTATTTTATTATTGTTAGCTTTTCCAGCATTTACCAAGGCCTCTTTAAATTAGGGTAGGGATGGGGGTCATGCAGATAGCAGAGTTCAGTTTTTGACCTCTGTGACCCTGAACTGTTCTATGCGGAATGCAAACAAGGATGTGATTGATGGTCATCTCAGTACTGAGCAGTGGGACTGAGTAACTAGATACGTGCATGGCCACATTGTTCTTTAAATAGAAATATTATTGCTCCTTCTCTTTTTATCTCATGTTCACACCATGCCATGTGAAACACATCTCTCTAAATTGTTTTTGGAATAGGTTTTCCATTGCAGCAGTAAATGAAGTTGGTGAGGGGCCAGAAGCAGAATCTAGTATTACCACTTTATCCTCAGCAGGTACAGCCTGGGAATGCCCCTTCTGTTACTTGGGAACTGAGGGGGTGGCAAGGGTGGGTTCAGATCTCAGAGTCCTGGTTCATCTGGTTGATCCCAAGAACCCCACCTCTTCTGCCCAAATCAACATTGTCTTTTGGTACTTGGTAAGCTCCGATTTTAAATGAATCCCATCCAGTATTTGACAAATAGAAGTTATTGGACCCAAAGGTTTTAAATTAGAATTTAGGAATTTCAAAATTAGAATGAAAAATTTAGGGATTAAAAAAAAAATGGCCTCATACAAAGCCTTAGTTTCAGATGAAATCACTAGTGATTGTGACTCACATTAAATGCTTAGGGATACATGTAATCTTTTTGCCCTCACCCCCATTTTGTATTATGTATCATCATTTAATACATATCAGATATCTTTTTATTCCATTCTCCTTCAGGTTTTTAAATATATCTGGACTTAATAATTTACATTTTACCATTTTGAATATTCAATCTACCAAGTTAGCTTTTGTTATTATTTTGAAGTATTATTTTTTTTTCATCTTGGCATTTGAATGATTGCCTGAGAGATTAAATACTTACTGTATGATACCTGTATGGAAAAAATAATAAATGAAAATGCTTTCTAAGAAGCACTGGAAATATTCTGGGGACACGAGTAGGAGTCTTGAACAACACAGAAAGATTCAGAATTCTAGGAGTCTGTTTTCTATTTTTGCCAGAATCCCATTTGCTGAATGGACTGCCCCTTCCCCTAATCTGCACACGTCTATGTGTATTGAGTGTTGTCTATCACCAGCCTTTGGTTTTTTGGCTGTTACTGGACTCTAGGAAAGGAGAGGCATTTTTGTTATGCAAGAAGCATCCGAAGGATGTGTTTAAATATAGAGCAGGTTTAAGGTTGTTGTTACTGCAATTACTGCATAACTTTTATTAATTGCCCTTCACTGACGCACCCTGCATCAGTCTCCGACTGAGTGGGATGTCAAGCAGAGTCCTGCAGTCCTCAGATTTCATTGCTCTAAGGACTTTTCTCTGGCCTCAAAGGGAGAGAGAATTGAAGACAAAACAGAGACAACCAGTGTCTGTCTGGTGTTACGCAACAGCCAGTCTGGCCTGGGCTGGACCACCTCCACCGAGCAGCCACATTCTCATGGCTGTGGGTAATGAGCTGAGCTCCTGCGGGTGCAAGGCTGTTGAGAGCAATGATCCCTTACGTGGTGTTATTTTGGGGGCCTTTCGGGGCACATACATATAAAGCCTACTTGACTGACACTGTACTTCCCACCCCCAATCGTGGAATAATGTGATATATGTTGCAGTTGAAATGCCCCCGCTGCCTTCAGAGAAAAATCCGACCAGCCTCGTTCGATCGTTAGTTGCCTTGCTTTGAAGGATGGTAATGGTTTTTTTGTGTGTCGATGTGCATGTGGTTGGTCTGCCTATAAATCATGTTATTGTTTTAGTTCAAGAAGAGGAACAGTGGCTCTTTTTATCCAGAAAAGCTTCTCTAAGAAAGAGATCTTTAAAACATTTAGTAGATGAAGCACATTGCCTTCAGTCAGATGCTATACACCATAATATTACAGGTCAGTATGATCGGAAGAAATGTTTCCTTAGTGTGGAAACAAAAGACCCAGACTGACTTCTATTTTAAACTCCATATTAAAAATTAAAGAAATAAATTTTCTGTCATGTAAGGTGCTTTTTGGTTGTGATATCGTAACACACATGTATTTGCATGGTTCTTCTAGGAATATCGGTTAATGTCCACCAGCAAGTCGTTTATTTCTCAGAAGGGACTCTCATATGGATGAAAGAGGCTGCCAACATGTCTGATGCGTCTGACCTGAGAGTTTTTTACAAAGGTTCAAGATTAATTTCTTCCATCTCCGTAGACTGGCTTTATCAGAGAATGTATTTCATCATGGATGAACTGGTGAGTCTGAGGATTTAAAGTGAATAATTGGATATCGACACTCACGTGCATATCTTGATATATCTGTAGGTAAACATAATTCTTTCACTCAGTAAATACTCAGTGAGTATTTACTAAGTTTTAGACACTAGGTTAGCCCTGAGTCATAGATCTGGTCTTTAGGAAGGTCTGGACTTTACCTAAGACAGTCCTGACCTACTGTTAAATCATCTTTATTTGTGATTTTTCAAAGCCATGGGTTTATTATATTAATGATGATTCATTTTTCGTAAGAGAGTGGTGGAGTCTGGTGTCTGTGCTATCAGCAGCTGATTAAAATCAGCTGTGAGCATTTTAAATTATATAATAACCAAGGGTAACTTTAGTAGTCTCTGAAAATACAGTGTTATTGAAATCTTTGAGAAAACAGTCCTGCTGTGTTTCAACTTTCCTTCTTTCAAAAGGACAGGCCTATTACAATCACCATGGCCGGAAGCCCATAAACTTGGATACAGCTTACATTTTAAAAAAGAGTTGAAGGGTGGGCCAGCTCAGTCGGTAGAGCATATGACTCCTGATCTCAGGGTTTTAAGTTCAGGCCCCATGTTGGGTGTAGAAATTACTTTAAAAAAAAAAAGGAAAAAAAATCTTAAAAAAAAATTTGATTAGTTCCACAAGCCAGGAAAATAGGTATTTGTATTTCATTGGTGTAAACAGGATGCACATTCATTAGGATATGGGATATAAAACTGACTTTTACGAGTTTTGTGTTGTTTTTTTTTATACTTTGAAAAGTGGTCAGTGACTAGCACAATTCTAAGCACAGAACAGATGCTCAGGAAATACTTATTCTTAGAGAGGGGGGGGGGGGGGGGGATGCATTAAAAAATAAAAAAAGAAATACTTGTTGGCCAAACTGAATACAGACAGACACTGATCCACGGATGCATGCTTGATTCTCTAGGTGTATGTCTGTGATTTAGGAAACTGCTCGAACATTGAGGAAATTACTCCTCCCTCAATTACCGCACCTCAGAAAATTGTGGCTGATTCGTACAATGGGTAAGTGTTAGCCTTATAACCGTGAGTTCTCTTCCGTGGCAAGAATCTTTGGGAAACTTGCTTGATAGAACCAGAGGAGCCAACCTATGTATCTCATTTCAAATGTAATTAAATCTAGGCAAAGTTTGCATTCTATAGAGCCACAAGGAAATTTCTTGCAAACTTGATCCACAACTTCTCGAGTTGAGTAGATTTTCCTCTCCTTCACAGTAAAATATGGGTAGGTGGGAAAGATCTCTTCTCTGGGTCTCAGGGATCTAGGTTCCAGTCCTGGAGTTGTCATTATTTTATGGCATGACTCCAGGTCTCATTGCCTCCTCGGTGCTCCCCACGGAGTCCTTCCTGCCTGTGAGTCCTTCTCCCATTTTACTGTTTCTTTTGCTGAGCAATTCAGCACCAGTTCATTTCCCTGGTCCGGTTCTCAGACCTCTCAGAGGCGGCTGGTTACCAAGAACGCTGCTTTTGCCCATCTTCGGACATAGGTGTTGATGGTTAATAACAAGTGAAAATTTCCCATTTTAAGTAACTATTCCCCCCCCCACCCCAAATAAAATGGACACATTTTAGCTCAGCTGTCCTGCTTAAATTGCAGTCTGACTTGGAGCAAGTAACTGTGCCTGTGACTTTTCCTTTGTCCGTTCGTATGTGGAACATAACAATGCTCGCCCAGTTGCGTTATTTTGAGGATGAAATGAAGTATTCCCTGTGAATATATTGTGTGATCTCCAAATATACATAAATGTGAAGGATGAAAACACAGAAAATTATTTTGGCGATACTATTTCTTAAATGTGACCAGAGAATAATAGCTAATAAGCAAGGCCAAGTTTATAAGATGAAGTTTTTTTCTTTCCTGTCAGATAAAATTGTTTTCCTTTTGAATGAAAAAAAAAATATATATATATAGCCCATGACATTTTTTATTTTTCATGAATTGATCTTTTTTTTTTTAAAGATTTTATTTATTTATTTGAGAGAGAGAGAGAGTGCAGAAGCTGGGGGGGAGAGGCAGAGGGAGAGGGAGAAGCAGGCTCCCCCTCAGCAGGGAGCCCGACACAGAGCTCGATCCCAAAACCCTGGGATCATGACCTGAGCCAAAGGCAGACGCTTAACTGACTGAACCTCCCAGGTGCCCCAATGAATTGATCTTAAAAAAAAAAAAAAGGTTGCTCATTATTGCTCTGAAATCAAGTTTTCTATTGACATTCATTCATAATTTACTAGGTACTTATTTTGTCTTACTTTGTCTTATTTTGTCTTGATACTTAAGTTTGCATGAATCACTGATTCAAGAATATGTTTTACAAACACTGTATTGTAGGGTGAGTCCTTTGGACTCCCGGGATCTTATTTTTCTCATTTGTAAAAGTGTAAGATCCTATGAGATGGAACTTTGCTGCTGGCATTTACCCAAAATGACTCATTTTATAAATAAACTTCACCCACTAAATAAATAATAGTAAATATATTTATAATATTATATATAATAAATATAACAAGGATAATAAACTTCACCCACTCAATCAGTCACTCAGAATGCATCCCAGTGAAGTCCCTGGTGGCTCTTTATTCCATTAGATAAAATTGATTTGTGCTTAGATTTTGAAATGTGACTAGAAATGATAATGATAATATTAATTGGTGCCTCTAAGTGTATTACTTCCAAAAATTCATTTAATTCTTGTTCAACTGTATGAAGTAGGTACTTTTATTATCTCAGCTTTATGGATCAGAAAGTAAACACAGCTTAGTAATTGCCCAAGATCATGCAGCTCTTTTGCTGTGGAGCCAGTATTTGTCTTCCAGGGCCTGTCTTCTAATCATCTCCTCCTACACTAATAGCGTTTCTGTAAAAATCAGTGTATACCTTTTAGCAGCACTTTGTATATAGTGTCCCTAAGGAATGCCAGATGTGTGAATCACTTATTCTCCTGGCATTAGAAGTGGTTTCCTCTCTGCTGTTATTTTGCACCATTGAATTATTCACTCACTGAGTTTGTACTTACTCTAAACCTCTTCCCTTCTTCCCCTACCCTGCTTCTTGTCCTTCTCACCTCTGCCCTCTTCCCTCCGCAGCCCGGCTCTGTGCACCTTCCCTCTCCTTTCTTTCCCCTCCAAAGTGGCAACGAGGCTTAAACACCTGTCCTCTCTCTGCTGCAGCCCAAGGATTGTAATCTTCACCCCAAATCTTCTTCCTCTTGTCTACTCTGAAGTCCCTCTATGTTCCATTAATAGCTTTGAACTTGGGAAACTAAAACAGAAAGTTAAGAGCCAAGTTGTTTCTGCTTTTTGCCTGCTACAACCCTCTCTTAAGAAAAAGAACATAGGTTCACATCTCAACATGGAGTTTATATTTCAGGATATTATTGTAGCACAGGGGTTGAGCATATTGATAAAGATTTGGAATAGTCATCAAGGAGAACAAGGGTGGGACTGAATAGGACAAGGAAAATAATTTGACAGTTGTGAGGAGAGGTTGGAATCCTGTCAATCCATGGGGCTGTGATAAGAAAGATTTGCTAAGCAGAAGTATACTTTTTTTTTTTTTTTTTTTTTTGAGAGAGGAAGAGAGGGATGGGCTGGGGCAAAGGGAGAGGGAGAGAGAAAATCTTAAGCAGTCTCCGTGCCCAATGTGGCGCCCAACTCGGGGCTTGATCTCATGACTCTGACCAAAATTAAGAGTCAGATGCTTAACTGACTGAGCCCCCAGATGCCCCAGCAGAAGTGTGCTTGTGTTAGCATCTGTCTCCATGATCACAAATTCTAAATTAGCTTCATCCAAATTAACAGTTTTATGTTTTAGTTAAAATTGTGTTTGTAGATTTGGTTTATCAATGAAATATTTTGGTGGTGTTTTCTGTTTCATTATTAAAAATCCACATGTACTATTACCATGAGATTTGGCTCCAAATTAGGTGGTTTATTTTACAAAATTCTTCCACTGGCTTCTTCTAACTGCTGGGTGGTCCATCCCAGCTGTTTTGCTGTCTTGTGGGATATTTCTTCATGATTTGTAAAATGGTAGCTCTATTGTCCCACTTAACTGTAAATATTAAAAAAAAAAAAAAAAAAACCTAGTCCACTACAAAATGCAAGGTAGTTTTGCTAGATATTTATAGTGAAATAATAAGTGGTTTTAAAAACAGGTTAAACGTTTTTGCTTTCTTCTATTTTATCTTTCACAATGCATGGGAAAATGTATAGAAAGAATTAGATTTAAGAATATGTGCATTTTGGAGGAAAGTGTTTTCAATAAATAACATGTTTAGCCATGCCATTTTTATATACTATGCTTTCCTTTAAAAGTAGGCTTCATTAGAAAATCTTAAAGACCCTTTCTGCTCTTAAATTCTGATTCCTTATAGTCACATATATAATTGAAAGACAAAGCATTGTAAGCGAGGCTGAAATTTTCCAATGTTCCAGCTTCTAACTTAAATGAATAGTACATAGCTTTAGTAAGTACCTTTACCCTTGTGTACCTTGGGACACCCAGTGCTTAGTGACTGCTGAGAACTATGGTTCTGATTGCATCACAGGACAAAGCAGGTTGCAGTGGATCACACCAGGTTTCTTTTGATCCCATGTCAGGTATGTCTTTTATCTCCTGAAAGACGGCATTTATAGAGTAGATCTCCCCGTGCCATCTGGTCGGGACTCAGAAGCCCTACATATTGTGGAGAGTTGCACGTTAAAGGACTTTGCAGTGAAGCCACAGTCCAAACGAATCATTTACTTCAATGACACCGCTCATGTCTTCATGTCAACATTTCTGGACGGCTCTGCTTCCCATCTTGTCCTAGCTCATGTCTCCTTTGCTGATGTGAAGAGCTTTGCTTGTGAAAACAATGACTTCCTTGTCACAGATGGCAAGGCCATTTTCCAGCAGGACTCTCTGTCTTTTAATGAGTTCATCGTGGGATGTGACCTGAGTCACATAGAAGAGTTTGGGTTTGGTAACCTGGTCATCTTCGGCTCCTACACTCAGCCGCACCCCCTGCCGGGCCGCCCACAGCAGCTCTCCGTGCTCTTTGGCTCCCACCAGGCCCTGGTTCAGTGGAAGCCCCCTGCCTTCGCCATTGGAGCCAGTGAGTGCCCCCTGCCCAGTGTTGCTGGAAGGAGGAAAGTTTGAATTGCTTGACATCATGACTCAATTTTGAGAACCTGTATGTGATTATTCAGTCATCAACCAGAAGTGCTATTTAGCTCCAGAAAAAGTGCTTAGACATTTGTTCTGCGTTTATTGGTTTTGCACTAGGAACATCTCTATATTTCTTGTGTATATCCCAACACAATAGTTGGAACATTTACTGAGTGTCTACCGAGAGCCAGGCACTGACGTTCTGGTCTGAGTGAATATGGTAGCCAGAGGGATAGTGCAGGTGGGTTGAGATTTGTATCCATCCAGACCTTGCGTGAATCGGAGCAACTTCCTAAAACTCTCTGAACTTGAACTTCCATCTCCGGACAGGCAGTGTGTGTGGAGGGTAAGCAGGTGGGCTCTGGAGCCAGCCTGCATGGGTTCAAAGGCTGGTCTTGTCAGTTATTAGTAGAATGATCCTGGGCATATTACTTAACTGCTCTGTGCATTGGTTTTCACTCCTAGAAAATGGGAGCTTTAATTATATCTTTCATTTGGATTGTCACACAGAATGAATTAAGATGCATCATTAGAACACTTAGCACAGTATCTAGCACAGAGGTCGGCAAACTTTTTCTATAAAGGAAAGGCTAGATAGTACATATGCTCAGCTCTGTGGGCCATATGGTCTCTGTCGCAACTACTCAAGTCCGTCATTGCAGTGTGTAAACATCCCTAGATTATATGTAAATGAGGAACTGTGCCATTCCAGTACAATTTTATATACAAAAACAGGCAGTGGGCCAGATTTGGCCTGTGGGCTGTCGTTTGCCAACTCCTGGTCCTAGCGTATTTAGCAAACATGGGCTATTTTTGACTTGAAGACAAAGCTAATTATGCCTATTTGCTGTATATTTCCACCGCTCTAGAGGCAGTTTTTGTTGTTGTTGTTTGGTTTTGTATAGTTTGGGCTTCTAGAAGGAAGATACTGTACAAACACTGAGAGTTATATTAAAGATTCATCATTAAACATTTGTTTATTAGGAGGCTGGTTACACCTGGGGTGTTATTTGACACGCCTCTGATAATTTTATGCAGCCCACGTGTAGCTTTGACTCTGATTTGTTGGAAATGATGTCTCCTTTGATGGAGCACAAACTATGGCATGGCTGGAATGGACAGTGTCCTAGTCGTATCGTCAGACCAACCCTGATGACTAGCGCGGGGTAGCATGTTTTATTGCCCAATTACCCTTCTACTCAAGATGAAGCTGTAGATGAATTCATTGACAACCTTTGGTTTGCCCTTGCCTGTCTCATCCTGGTGAGTAATACGGTTTAACTCTTCTGATTAGGCCCTTCTGCCTGGCAGAACTGGATTTATGAGGTGAAAGTATCAACCCAAGACTTTCCTGAAATCACTCACGTGTTCTCGAACATCAGTGGGACCGTGCTTCATGTGTCTGAGCTGCAGAGTGCTACAAAATACAAGGTTTCTGTGAGAGCCAGTTCTCCCAAGGGGCCAGGCCCTTGGTCAGAGCCTTCGGTGGGTACTACCCTGGTGCCAGGTGAGAATATGTTCTTGATTTAGGGAGTAATTCTGACAACATAGGTTTATTCCCTGTGTCCTTAAGAGGTCCTCAACTCCAATGTAGTAAAGAAACTGGAATGAGGATGCATGGATTTCTTGGAGTATGTGTTTATTATCTGGATGAAGAAAGCAAATAAAGCATTGTGTGATATTTAACTTACGTTTCTAAATTGTTATCTTAACCTTTTCAGGATATTTTTGAGGAAACGATATAATTTTCCTCTTCTTTATGGCTTTCTTCTTTCTCATGGTTTATGAAGCAATAATAGCCCTTGAACTCTGAAGGTCATGGTGAGAGAAGGTGAGGGTCTGTGAATTATGCTGAACTCCACCCTCTTGGCTGAAAGAACATGGAAAGAGAATTATACCATTTATACTGCTGTTGTTACCACGATGACTTCTGGGTGCTCGGCATGAAATCGTGGCAACCAATAGCCAACGGGGGAGGGGAGATCATGCCATGACCATGACATTGCTAAGAGGCAGCATCACCACACATTTCTCTTCACATTCAACTTCAATTACTTACGTAAGAATCAGGAAATACGTTTAACATGATAGATAATTCTGTTAAGCAGATGTAATCACTCATATCCTTCCATGGTATTTTTTAAATATCGATAGTCTTTTACTTTATAAAGGAAATCTTAGGGTATAAGATGTGTACCTTAAAACGTGTGTTTTCTGTGATATTTCTTTTAATTTCTTTTTCACCAAATAGCTTCAGAACCACCATTTATCATGGCTGTGAAAGAAGATGGTCTTTGGAGTAAGCCACTGAATAGCTTTGGCCCAGGAAAATTCTTATCCTCTGATATAGGAAATGTGTCAGGTAAACACCAAATCCTTCTTCACTTGGATGTCAGGTTTCTACATGTAAGAATTCCTAAGCTCCTCAATACATCCAAAGAATTGAACGTTTTGGTATTAGGTCAATAATGAAAGGAAAAAAACATGGACTGAACTACGATGCCAGTGATGCCATTAAGAAAATGTCAGTTCTCCAGTATGGGTGTTATTTATTAGTTCACAAAATGTGATGCTATTTATTGATTTATGCCCATTTCAGTAAGGCTTTGATATAGTTCTCCTATATTTGAACCTCTCAATGTTATCTCGAGATAACAGCCTACCTGGTTCCACTAACATAGGTATACTTCAGTAACTTACTACGTTTGCTGTAAGACTGACGCAAGGAATGGTTGCACGAAGTTCTAAGTAAAGTGGAAGAAATAATTTCTTGACAAAGAGGATTATTAAGTAATAAGTGGGTAATTTTGCCTAGAAGACCTTAGGATGAAGGAAAGTCTTCACTGTGAGGTGGTGCACCAGTGAGCCTACCTGCAGATGACATCTCCTATAATTATGTGAATTAGTTGTTATATTCGCCGGGCCACTGAAAGTACAGCAGCACTTCTGACCAACGTAGGACTTGGACTTAGGAGGTAGTGTGGTCATAGTAGAAAGAATTATACTTTGGAGTTGTCTTCAATCTGGGCTCCTACTGTTTTCATCTGTGAGGCCTTGGGCAGAATAGATAATCTCACTGAGTCTCAGGTTCACCAAGTCAAAAACGGGGATAATCCCTTTTTTAAACCTTTGTTATCAGATTTAAGTGATATCTGTTAAGTGCCCGGGACAATGTTTGGCAAAGAGGAGGGTCTCAGTGAATATTAATCCCTCTCCCTAGTCCCAGGGGTTGAGATGTTGAGAGAACATTATTGAAACATTCTTGACAGATCCCTGAAGTTCTAATGAATATCATGTTAGTATGCACTCTAAAAGTATATGGAGGTGCATGTGTGATTTGTTGACTCACCACGTTTACGCTGGCATGCATAAGAAATAACTGCTACCAATTCACTTTGTTTTGAGACATGGATTGGTATAACAACAGCCTCTACTACAGCGATATGAAAGGTGATGTTTACGTGTGGCTGCTGAATGGGACGGATATCTCCGAAAATTATCACATATCCAACATTGCAGGAGCAGGGGCTCTAGCTTTTGATTGGCTGGGTCAATTTCTCTACTGGGCTGGAAAGACATATGTGGTAAGTTAAATCTCAGCATTCTGGATGCTGTAGCACAATACCCACCCTCCAGTGACTTACATGTCATTTTCATGACTTTTTTTTTCATACTTGTATACCACCTATGCTGCTATTTAATATTTGTCCTCAAACCTACTCACTTTTTAATTAAAAGGGATTTATATGTAAAGGAAGCTTTATGTCGCTGTTTGGTACACTAGTTCTAGATTTTCAGTAATATCTTAAATATATGAAAATGTTCATCTGAGGGTCAGTGTCCTGGAGGAAGATGACACACTCCAAAGGCATGATTAAAGGAAACCCAATGAAGGGACTATTTTCAAAGGTGTGGAGAGGGCTAAGGAAAATGAGCAAAGGATGGTGAAACATGGCCCGGGCTAGTAAGTGTGGGAAGATAGAACCACCTTCAGGCATATGAGGGCAAGGGGCTGTAGGGGAAGAATCTGGGGAGGGCTATAGCTATAGAAGCTGCTGACAAAGGGGCGCCTGGGTGGCTCAGCTGGTTGAGTGACTGCCTTCGGCTCAGGTCATGATCCTGGAGTCCCGGGATCGAGTCCCACATTGGGCTCCCTGCTCAGCAGGGAGTCTGCTTCTCCTTCTGACCCTCCCCCTCTCATGCTCTCTCTCTCTCATTCTCTCTCTCAAATAAATAAATAAAATAAAATCTAAAAAAAAAAAAGAAGCTGCTGACATGAAACCCAGCCACTGTCAGAAGGTACGGTCTTCCAAGGAGCGACCTGGGGCTATAAGGACCCCAATCCTTCTTTCTTTCTGCCCTCTGATCTTCTGCCAGTGCTTCCATTGGCTGAATGTCACTGGAAGCCAGAGAATGAGTCCGGCTGCTGCAGCCTATAGCACCAGGCGCCGGGCACACAGAGTCAGGCAGAGTGGGGGGCAAGTGTAGCTGGATGCAAAATGAAGACATCCTGCACATCTGTGTAGTGGTACCCTTCGAAGAGAAGGATGGTTAATGATGAGAATACTGGTCTGACAGATCCAGAAATATGGTACTGGAATCATTTTCTAATCAGGAGGGCACTAATTGTCCATTCATTTATTCATTCAACAATCATTTATCTATTACCAATGTGTTGAGAGCCATGAGGATAGGCATAGTAGGGAATATAAAGTAAATAGTAGACCTGTATCTGTTCTAAAAAATTCAACTTTGTGAGATACAATTCACATACAACAAAATTCACCCTTTTATTGTATAAAGTACACTGTTTTTTAGTATGTTCAGTGTTGTGTAAACCACTGCTACTTATCCTTGTTCTTTTGATAAGATGAAATACCTATATACAATAATAGAAGAAGCATACAAAGCAATGTGTTTAGAGATGAAGCGAGGTGGTATAGCCTGAATTCGTAAGTGCCAATGTTATCCGGGTGGAATGGAGTTCAGTGGGGTAAATCTGAGAATACTCCCTGAAATGGATTAGTTTAAAAATAGTTTTGAAGGAGGAAGTGGAAGAGTAGATGTAAAAACTGCTTTCAAGTATTTGCTCTATCTCTAACAAAACTGCTTAACTCCAGGAAAAGTTACTTAGCTTCTTTGAACCCAGTTAACCTGTGATAGAAATCCTTTATAATGTTAGGGTTACAAAAGCTAATATTTTAAAGATAAAAACATACACTGCCTGATACATAATAGGTACACAGTAATGGCAGAATTAATATCAGAGAAATATACTGATAGAGATGAGCAAGGAGAGAGGTCATCATTTATCAGGATGTATACATCTCCTCAAGAGTCCAATCCAATGCATTCTTATCTAGCAGTGTTTCAATTGTCTGGTTGTATGATTAGGCAAAGTAAGTATTTTAACTCAAAATCAGTTCGCCTCCCTTTTTTCTAGAGTCATGAAAAGAGATGAGCTCCATGAGGGTGTTCCCCATGACTATTATGCTCCCAAGGGTTTGCACACTACCCAGCACATAGTGCTAATAAATATTCGTGCTTGGATGAATGCAGCAATTTACTAATGATTGCAAAAAACTACTCAGAAATAACCATGTCATGTGAAAATTATTAACCGACCGTATAATTATGTTTTGTAGATACAAAGGCAGTCTCTGTTGACAGGGCACACAGACATTGTGACTCATGTGAAGTTGTTGGTGAATGACATGGTGGTGGATTCAGTTGGAGGTTATCTCTATTGGACCACGCTATACTCAGTGGAAAGCACCAGGCTCAATGGAGAAAGTTTCCTGGTAGTACAGGCACAGCCTTGGATTTCTGGGAAAAAGGTGATGAATTAAATATAAGATCTGATCATTTACGAATATGAAGTAGTGCTACTGTATAGTTATGACAATGCTGTTTCTGGTAGAATCTGAAAGGAAATACTATCAGGATGTCGGTATAACCAAAATTTCTCTAAGTCTCATTTGATTGTCATAATAGATTAAATAAGTTTAAATACAATATGGAGAATTTTGTAATTTGCTTTATCTTGAATGGACCCGCACCTAAAAGCATTTTAATTTCTGACTGTTTTTAGAGTCCTTAGGAATTGTATTGAATATTTTAGAGCTTCTTGTTGGGTAATAATTAGATGTTTTATTATTTTCCATCAATTTTGGATACAGACTGCTTAGATGTTTTATTATATTCAATCAATTTTGGGTACTGACTGCTCTAAAAACTGTGTGACTCCTAGGCAAAGTATTTGACTTCTCTTTGTCTGTTTCCTTATCTGAGAAATGGGAATATTAGCAATTGTCCTACCTCTTAGGGCTGTTGCAAAGATTAAATGAGATAATTAATGGGAGGTACGGAGAATAGTTCCAGGCACACGGTAACCACTCAATAGTTAAGTTCTTATCACCGTAACTAAATCTGAAAAACACACCTAATACAGGAATATATCTAAACACATTACTTTCATTTTCTTGATCCTCAAATTCTAGAAGCAATACATATTTTTCTTGATCCTCAACTTCTAGAAACAATACCTATATTCTTGAGACCCTGTAGTTATTCATTGAAATATCTGAATTTTGTGTTTCCTGATCATAATGGTAATATATGTTTGCTGTAGGAATTTAGAAATCACAGAAAATCATGAAAAAGAAATAAAGCATTCATACTATTTCAACCTAAGATATGCCTTAAAATTTTTATTTTATTTTATTTTATTTTTTATTTTTTATTTTTTTTTTACTATTTTATTTATTTATTTGACAGAGAGAGACACAGCAAGAGAAGGAACACAAGCAGGGGGAGTGGGAGAGGGAGAAGCAGGCTTCCCGCTGAGCAGGGAGCCCGATGCGGGGCTCGATCCCAGGACCCTGGGATCATGACCTGAGCCGAAGGCAGACGCTTAACGACTGAGCCACCCAGGCGCCCCGTAAAATTTTTATTTTTTTAATCATTTTTTTTATCTGCCAATAAAGGTAAAATACACATAATATAGATATACCAGATCATGTGTAAACAAATTGTGAGTCACATGATCTCCAATTTCAGGATATGTGGGCTGTAATTCCTAGGGTATTTCAAAGATCTTATTTGCATATACAGATCATAGCACAGATATTTAAAAGAAATAAAGACTTATACACATATCCAGAGATTAATCATTCCTGTCAAATCATGAAAACATCCCTTAATTCTACTTTGGAACCACTTGAGTCTGAATACAGGAGAGTATATTTTTTATGTCTCAATAGTAAGTGTTAGGGCAAAGCACTTTTATTTTTGTAAAAGCATATTAAAGATAATATTATCTCAGGAGTAATGTTCTATCTATTTCTGGGGCTTTGTCAGTAATCTCCTTCACTGCTCCAATCTGGTCATTTGAGACATATTTACTCAGGAAAGTTCTGTAGCGGCCCTGGGGACTTTCCTGAAAATGAGTGAAAAATTAGATTACTCAGCATGTTTGGGGAAACACACCATTCCTTAAATCCCCACACCAAATCCTCTCACGGGCTGGTGAGTGTTGCTGCTTGTACAAATCTGAGTTCTGGTCCATGGTTTGATGTCTTACCCATCTGCTTCCATTAAAGCTAGTGGGTGTTTTGAAGGTAACGCATTTTGCACTGCGCAAAACTCTCCATTTCACTGTCATTCCTTCATATGTTACTCATAGATTTATCATGGAGTCATGAGATACTTTGCAATCAACAGATATAATAAAGTAGTCAGCCAATTCCTTAGAGAAAGACCCAATTTTTATGTGATTCAAAGGGAGAATGCTGTGAGATATTCATCTAAAGTGAACAGATACCCTTTGCCACATCTGATGGATTGGGTTGGCTCCTAGTACATAGTACATTTTACCATAGGATTAAACCTCAAGCTTTTAGTTTCGATCAAAGGGATTATTTCCAAGGCATGGGCGTTATTAGACATAACAATGGTTACCAAAGACTTATGGAACATCCTCTGGTTCTGTTTAAATGTGGGCCCAAATGACTGATACAAAGGAATGCAGTAACCAACACCTGAATTTTACTTACAGCTCAAGTAGTTTGTTGTATTTCAGAGCAGGGAGTTGTAAAATATTCTTCTCTAAGAGATAAAAGAGACTTCATAATTTGGAAAACTCGAGTACATCTCATTATAAATAACCAAACAAGATTAACCCGATTTCACTTTAACTGAAACAATAGTCAGTACATTTCTTTTAGCCTGAGGCAAGGCCATGATACCACTCCCCAAGGGCTGGGGATCGCTAGAATAGTGTTTATTTATTTATTTATTTTTATTTTGTGGGAAAGGAGTAGGTTGAGTTTCCTTGAAGACAGCAGGCTGTGATGTGTATGATAGCTGGAGCTTCTTACAGTGACGTGCCTTTGTAGCAGGCCTTGGGGCACCTGTCAACAAGAATTTTTAGTTCTTGGATAGCTTGCTGTATTCTTTTTTACGCTTCTCACTGGCTCATCATTTTTGTTTTTATGCTGCAGTGTCTTGTTAAAGATGTAGTCGTCAACTTTAATCCTTGATCCCTCTTAGTCTCTAGGTCTGCTCTAGAAACAGTCCATCACTGAGGTCAGGCACCTGGCAATCTCAGCTTATTTGAAAATTACCTCTAACGCCAAAGAAAGCAAAAGTGTTCCTTTGGGTTGTAACTTCTATCCATGTAGTCTATGTCATAGGAGAAGCAGACTTTCCTCAGGCCTCACCTAGACAACTGGACATAAAGTTAAGACAGGCACCATAACAAGAAGACGAGGGATGATTAGTAAGGAGTGGTTTTCAGATGTTAGTTGGAAATAGAACTTTATATATACATGACTCTATTTAATTATAACACATAAAAACCCTGTGTGTATTATATTTTTTAAATGTGTCAGGACATTTTGGTTGTAATTAACAGAAAATATAATTTAAAATGGCTTAAGACATTGGTTCTCAAGCTTGATGACATAATAAAATTATCTGCAGAATTTGAAAACACACTGGAAACTGGGTTCCATCTCCAGAGATTATAATTTAATAGGAGGCACTCTGGGAATTGAGGGGGGGGGGTTTAAAGAACTCAACAGGTGATTCTAATGTGCATCCATGTTTGAGAACAACAGATTTAAACAACAATGAAATTCATTGACTGATGCGGCCAGAGTCCAAAGTTATGGCTAGCTTTAGGCAAGGCTTGACACAGTGGCTCAAAGTTCCCGATTCAGTAGGACCTGAAATGTGGCTGAGAATTTGTGTTAAGTTTCCAGGTGATGCTGATGCTGCGGGTCCAAGAATCCCTGCCTCTTGAGGATTTTTAGGAAACCAGCGTCTATATCCAAATTGCATAGCAACAGGCACACTCATGTAATTTTGATATTCAGTGAAAGGTAAAAATCACTGAGTTTATTATTCCAAAGAGGATGTTAAAGAGAACCCTATGGCCTAAGTGTGACTTATTCACAAAGGTATCCTCCAAACATGTATTTGATTCATTTTCTTACCTTATTTTCTATTTAGGTAATTGCTTTAACTTTAGACCTTAGCGATGGGCTCCTGTATTGGTTGGTTCAAGACAGTCAATGTATTCACCTGTACGCAGCTGTTCTTCGGGGGCAGAGGTGAGTAATCGCCCTTGAAAACAATTGGTTAAGAATGAGAACGACTTACCCCCTCAGTTATGTGATAATGCATGGAAATTCATTTATTCTTCCAATAAACATTTACCAATTACCCACTGTTTCTGCAGGCATTGTGCTTGTGGGGTAAGATAGGTTTGTAAACAACTACTTACAGTGGAATATGGTGAATCCTGTGATGGGGTAGAAAGACAGTACGGTGAAGACACTGAGAAGAATCCTTCTCGAGAGCTCAGGAAATGGATAGATGTGTTTTTTCCTCTTCTTAACAAAGCAGAGTGTACATGATGGAGTTAGGCAGAAATCATCCTGTCTGGCACACATGAAAACTGGAGTGGAAAGAAGCACATGAATTATTCTCTCAATATGTGTCCTCAAACTAAGCCCCCAGTTCTCTCGGCGTCACCATGTCTTCCGTAATAGTGCTGTTGGGATTGTTTGTGTTTTTTTTTCCTAGTATTTTTCCTATACTTTTTTTTTTTTTATTTTTTTTACACATTTTTGCTTTTTAAAATTAGGTGTAGGGATGCCTGGGTGGCTCAGTTGTTAAGTGTCTGCCTTCGGTTCAGGTCATGATCCCAGGGTCCTGGGATCCAGCCCCACATCAGGCTCCTTGCTCAGCGGGGAGTCTGCTTTTCTCTTTGCCTGCCTCTCTCTCTCTCTCTCTCTAACAAATAAATAAATAAAATCTTTAAAAAAATAAAATAAAATTAGGTGTAATATACATAATACGAGATGCTCAGATCTTCAGTATTCCAGTGTATCAGTTTTGACAAATACATTTTAAGACACAGACTCAGTTCCTTTGGTTAACTGGTATTCCGTCTGCATGGCTCAGTTTAAACACTGTTCTTTAAGAAGCACTTTTTCTGACCAGACTCCAGTAGGTCTCCTTGTTAAGGAATCCACTCTACCTTTCTTCTTACAGTGATGTTCAGCAGTGTCATTGTTTGCTCATCTTCTACCAGACTGCCTTTTCTGCTAGCCTGTGTATTCTATGAGGGCAGGGATTGTATTTGTCTTATTTACCATTGCATTCCTTGTGGCTAACACAGAAGTAGGCACAGAACATTTGTTGAATGAATGAGTAAATGAGTGAACCCTCAGCCTAGTAACCTCAGCTGACCTCTATACACAACTTCATAGCATCATGGAAGAGTTTGTCTTTTTATGACTTTTTTGTTGAGCTTTGATTTAAATCCAGCCTCACCTATTGATGAGGGCTGAAGGGTTTAAAATTCCACATGGAAGGAAGCCCCATACTGACCTCCTGAAAGTGAAGAGGTTTTGTAGAAGTTGTGCTGTGAACATTGGAGGTCAAGAATTTTCTGGTTAGCTCAGGAGATTTTTACAGGGGAGGAGTCTTCAGCTGGAAATGAGGGGCAATCCAAGCCAGTAGCAACTAAGGGATATCCAGTCTCACCCCACGGGGAAATCCTCTGCCCTGGAGACTATTTGGGGAATGTTGAAACGAACAACCTGGTGAGCAAAACTAACACAAACGTGTTCACAAGATACAGGCTGCGGGAGCTCTGTGGGTGGTCCAGAAGAGGCTAGCCTCTTCAGACCACGTGCATCCTGCTTGGTGAGGTTCCTTCCATTTGGAATTTGGTTTTATGTATTTCACAAGGTTACTGGAAAGTTCTAATGAGAAATAGAAATAACAAGGTGTAAAATTAGACAAGTGGGTGAAAGTCCGAAAGGCGAATCAGATACTGTCTTCAGAACTGTGTTGGTATGAATAGAGTATTTTACTAGAAAAAGGATGGTGGAAGTAGTCTTCGTGAATATACTTCTTTATAAGGTTCCCAATTCCCAGTTATGGTCCTTTTAGGTAGTTTCAGTTTTGTCAAGGAGGTATTGTGAAATTTACAAATCAAAATTTTTATGTATTTTCATTTTAAATGCCATACTTCATACTTTTCTAAAGAGGGACATGTCAACACTCTAAAAAGCTTCAGAGAAATCATCAAAAAAAAAGTCAAACCACTGCTTCAAAAGGCTGAACATCAGTGAGATAGTTTCTATTTATTGAGTACTAGGCAACTGGAGTAATCTGAGAAACCACTAAGCAGATTTTTAAATAAAAATCATTGTAAAATTCTGTCATCGAGGAAAAACTGTAAAATCAATTTAAGTAATAGTCTGTTAACTTGAATCCCCCAGTCTGAAAAGAAGCATTTTGAATAAGCTGAAGAGCTTAATAAGTATCATTGAAGCAACAGTTGTGAGTAGTATAAAGTAAAGGACCAAACAGGCTAGAATGATGAATGGAAAATAAGGAAGGTGACTAACCAAGTATAGGAGGGAGGCACGGCTCAGTGAGGAGAAAGCAGTCAATATTCAGGGTACTTCCAAGAACCAAAAGTATTTGTTAAAATCTGTGTATCCTCTTGCCATTGCAGTATCACATTAAGAAGAAAAGTCCTAGAAAATTTGCTTTAGGTATACTTGAACAAAAATGTAAAAAATCAACTTTTTATGGAACTAAAAATAACAATGATTATTGATAATGTTCTATTGTTGTTATTGATAATGATGTTTGTTCTTGTATACACAAACACACACTCTCACAAACACACAATCTCTCCAGTACTGGCGTGTACCAGCCCTCCCCCCCCCACTTTAGGTACACATGGTAATTGGTGTCATGTCTTCGCAGCTCTGGGGAGACCAACATCACAGAATTTGCAGCCTGGAGTACTTCGGAAATTTCCCAGAATACACTGATGTACTATAGTGGTCGACTCTTCTGGATCAATGGCTTTAGGATTATCACAGCTCAGGAAATAAGTCAGAGAGCCAGTGTCTCTGTTTTGGAACCAGCCAAATTTAATCAGTTCACGATTATTCAGACGTCCCTCAAGCCTCTGCCAGGTACAAGATTTTATTCCTGCTTACCCTCTCTCCTCCAAACTTTTTGTTAAATAAATGTTTGGGTGGGATTTTTTCTTAACAATTATGTTTTTAAAAGAAAAAGGCTTTAGTAGTTTCCATTGGTTTGCTTGCAGTCAGTTCACTCTTAACCCAAATTTGCAGCATGTAACAGTCAGAAAAAGAAAAATTTCAGGATATATTCAAGGAAAGGTAAACTTTGTTTTGGTACCAATTATTAGTAATTTCTATTAATTTTCCATGTTTTCTATGATGATTGAGAATCTTAAATTCTTTCCCCCTCTATTCTTTCTTTTCATCCCACAGGCAACTTTTCCGTTACCCCCAAGGTCATCCCAGATTCTGTTCAAGAGTCTTCATTTAGAATCGAAGGGAATGCTTCAAGTTTTCAAATCCTGTGGAATGCGCCCCCTGCAGTGGATTGGGGTGTAATTTTCTACAGTGTGGAATTCAGTTCTCATTCTAAGGTATAGTGCTGGTTCTAGTAGCTTCCATCTTTCAAGCAGTCTGTACCATCTGAGTCAGCCCTGCCTGCACTGACTTGTGCTTCCTTCATTTAGCCAAGCCCGTCGATTTCCTTTGTTGTTCCCGTAGCATTTGGTTATTAAGATTTTTCCTGAGAACCCTTGTTTATAGCCAGTCTCTGACCATTTTGTGGCTAGTGGTAACAACTGGTTTGTTAGATACATTTTAACTGGTTTATGTGGAGCCACATGGACCTTACCAACATTAGCGTTTCCAAAATTGCACATTTTGACTTTACATGTGAACCGGAGTTTGGGATTTTAGTTAATTAGGAGTAAAGGATTTTATGATTCCCTCACTAAGAAAATAATGTTTTGTTCTTATATTTTAGTTCCTGGCTAGTGAACAACAGCTTTTACCGGTATTTACTGTGGAAGGGCTGGAGCCTTATGCCTTCTTTAATCTCTCTGTCACTCCTTATACGTACTGGGGAAAAGGCCCCAAAACATCTCTGTCACTTCGAGCACCTGAAACAGGTACATGGGTCAGAGTCTCTTTTACAAAAGGCAGAACCTCACTTTCCATGATCTAGAATAAATAGCTAATAATTTTTAAAAATAACTGTCAGTTTTGTAGATGTGTTTAGATTCAAGACCCTTTCAATGACTTTTCAGAGATTAGAATAGCACCATTAAAATAAATCTGCATAATTTATTCCAAAAGCATATTTCAAGGATTTCTTAGAGATTGTTTCACTTGATTATCATAATATATCTGATGCAGAAACCTGTTTCAGGAAATCTGTGAAACCCTTGATAAGGAAAATGGGAATATAACAGCAGAGCCAATTTCATGGAAGGCAGGCATGTCGGTAGATGTTCCCACGATGGTAGCTCAGAATCTTCCATAGGTGAATAACTGATGTCTAAATTTAACGTTTCTCTTTGGTATATATTTTAAAAAGGATACTAGTCATATTTTTACATGCATATTGCTATAAAATGTGCAAAGCACATTTATATGTATCACTCCTTTATTAAACATTTATTGCATACTTATCATGTGTCAGAAACATCATTTCATCCTTTCATTTGACCCTCACCCTGCTCTGAGGAAGGTAGGACAGGTCTTACTATCTCAACTATGCAAATGAGAAAGCAGAAGCCCAGTGGCTGCCCCATGTCACATAGCTAGTTAAGTGGCAGGGCTGGGACTTAATCCAGACTTTTCACTGTAGTTTGATCAAATCTCCATTCAGTCATTTCTGCAAATGGTGGTCCAGGATAGTATCATATTGATTTATTTAATATCAACTTATTAGCACAGGACCTGGCAGGTGGTAAGAGCTCAGTAAGCATAGACATCCATTCACCACTGTGGTTTTTTAACTGCTAAGATTCTTTCAATGATATTTATCCATGAGTCTCATAACAGGAACATAGTGGAGCCTGGGCAGGTTCTGGAGCAGTTAGCATTTGGATCCAGGTATGCTCTCTTTGAGATTGTCTTGGGATGTCAGCTGTGGTCGGACTCTTCTGTGGAAATGGCTTTGTCTGCATCTGTCAGGGGATGCACTGGGGGCTAAAGTCATCAGCACTCTGCTGGATGTTGGGGGCAATAAAATAAAAAGAAAAGAAAAGATCTAGCCTTTGCCTTCAGGAAATTTACAGTATAGTCGGGAAATTATTCCGATTGACAAATCTTTATTAAGCACTTCCTGTGTGCCAGTCCTATACTAGATTTGAGGGGATTTAACAAAGAATAAGAACATGTGCTTTCTCTCATGGAGCTCATAAAACAGTAGAGATAAACACATGCTTCCAATGGTAGTAGAAATGAGGCCGTGGGAACTGAGTTGCAATGACATAGAGCGAATAGACAAGATGGAAAGCTTCATCTATACCAAGCAGCCCCCGCACTCTTAGGAGAGCACAGTGCTCAAGGACTGGTATGGCCACTGAAGGCCTTTGGGGAGGGGGAGTTCTAGCTGGGCTCTGAGGAATGATGCAAGAAAAGGTATCCCATGTGAGCACAGCGTAAGCAGGCCTGGAGATTGTATTATGATGTAAGTGTCGGACATCGAGCAGCGATGCAATTAGAGTGGAGAGTGGAGGGGGTGGGACCTCGTAGAGGAGTCTGAAGAAAGAAGACAGGCATCTTGGATGAAATGACATAGACATCAGGCAGAGGAATTTCTCTTGATTAAGAGGAAGAGAAATTCGTTGAAGGACTGGGAGAGACTAAATTCTTGGTTTGACTCTAGGATTAATGGTAACCACAAACCATACTCTTGGGGGGTACTCCCTGCCGGGGAGGGTTCAAGGTGAGAGTGCCTGGATCCGTGATATGCTTCATGTCACATCCTGAACTGGCTGAAGGCTGGACTGAGTTCCTGCCTTGCTTCCTGTGACAGCCATTTCCACCACCAGCTGAATCACTGTGTCAGGATGAGAGTAAATATTGTATTTTATAAGGAGAGCCAGCCACCCTCCATCTATACAGGGTGCAGATGAGAAAGATGGACCTAAGTCCTGGCAAGAAGTTTTTGGGTTGAAGATAAGAAAGATTTGCTGAAATATCAGGATAGGTTCCTGAAGAAATCTGTGGAATATTCTCTCCTGAAGATCTTTAAGAACAAGATAGATACACTTCAGTGGTCTGGAATGAGAAGTACTTATTACTAAGTTTCTCCACACCCTCACCATGAATGGTAAAAAGTCAACCTTTTATTCTTGTCTACCCTATCTGTGTCTCTGCTTTGCAGTTCCGTCGGCACCACAGAACCCCAGGATATTTGTATTACCAAGCGGAAAATACCGTAACCAGAATGAAGTTGTGGTGGAATTTCGATGGAATAAGCCTAAGCATGAAAATGGTGTGTTTACAAGATTTGAAATTTTCTACCAAATATCCAACCAGACAGACACAAATGAAACTTTCGAAGACTGGATCACTATCAATGCAGCTCCCTCGGAGATGTCTTTTCAGCTTGAACGCATGAGTCCTGGATACACTGTCGCCTTCCAGGTAAGAGTGAAAACAGGGAAATGACGAGGGTCTCAACGGTGCAAACAGAAGGTTGATTAAAGGACTAGGTTAAGAATTTGGCCACTGTGTCAATAATTTGAGGTCCACTGTGATCATGGAAGTCAAGTGGGTATCAAGGAATACAGAGGGGAGAGGGGACAGCTAAGGTAAAGGACATCTTGACAACTTCCTGGCTTTCAGACTCAGAACAGACCATTATTTTTTCCCGAGATCACTATAGGCCATGTACCACGGAGGATGCTTTTATATTCCTTATCTCATTTGATCCTCTTATGGTCTGTGAAGAAAAAGCCATGTCCCTGGGTGTATCAGTGAGTTACTAATGCTGCATGGCTAGGAAGTGATGTGCTATAGTCCAACTCCTAGAGTCCTTTCCACCAGATCACATCACTATTGTGAATCCTCTGGATGCCCCAACTTGGAGCTACCAATGGAAATAAAAACTGAGGGGCTAGGTAGTTGACATCTCAAAGTTACTGTCTGGTAGCCGTTAGAGGAGAAAGTAAGAGAGAATAGGAGTCAAGAATAAAAAGCTACTGCCACCCCATTTGTGCATTTTAACTTTAATGTGAAATAGCTTTCTACTTATGATAGACGGCTTGATGATTTTCATATCTTCATTAAATAGCAAGTTGGTGACAATGTTGTACACATTTAGAACTATTTCCCAACTCTTTTGGGGGAACATAAGGCTTTGGGGAATGTTTTAGAGATTTGAGCATCCTAAGGATCTATTTTCTTTTTGTAAAATCCTAATTTAATAAATATTTTATTAATATATTAGGTTTACCTATATGAATCAAAAAAGTTGTACATATAAGTTAAAGATGATACGCATTCCTATTTGTTAAGAATTATGTGTATTCTGATTAAATAAATATCTTGGTTAATTTTATCTGTCTATATGTACATAGAGTTTCAGATCTCAGTCACCACAGGACCATGCAAAGTGATATACATGGATATGCATGAGCTTCACTTAACATGGTCTTGCGCAAAAGTGAAGACATCTTGGTATATGTATGTACCATGATACACACACACACACACACACCATATACAGATATTAGTATGTATGATATGGTAAAATATATTTAACACGAAGTATAATAAAAATAATCTAATGCTTTGTTGATCGAGAAGGCACTTGAGGATCTACCCTTTGGGTCCATCATTATGGATGTCAATTTTCTTTATAGGTTGTTGTACATATGCAAGGTTTGGAAATGGAAATAATTTATTACACAATAAAAGACATGTAATAAAAACTTTTTAAAAAGCTTTGGTACTAGGATGCAGGGCAGCACTGTGGGAAGAAAGTATACGACCCTCAGAAGACGTGATTTTTATGCCGGTTTTTGCATGTGTCATTGTGGATGAGTTACTTATCTTTAATTGTGATTTTGTCCAGTTTCTGCTCTTAGTAGTCATGAGGATCAAAAGAGATAATGTATGTAAAAGTGGTTTGAGATGCACAACTTTTTTTCAAACATAAGTTTTAATGATTATTTTCCTTTTCTAAATCTCCTTTTTTAAAAGTATAGTAAATTTAGCTATTTAAAGCTTCTAGTTGTTTATTTCACAGTAAGTGGAAGTTTACCATAATATGCATAGTTTTGTTTCTGTAAAATGTTCTACATAATTTAATTGTGAAAATAGCTAAAAACCTTTCTTAGAAATTCAAATCTTTTGCAGTGGAGATTTGTGCCATGATTTTGTACTCTTTTAGACAAAAACAACAACAATAAAAAACAAACCACCAGCATGAATGTGAGGCAATATTTACCTCTTAGTGATTTGTTGCTTTATACTCAGATGGAAGTAACTATTTGAAACTATTCAGTCAGAGAAAGACAAATACTGTATGATTTCACTCATATGTGGAATTTAAGAACAAAACAGATTAACATACAGGAAGGAGGAAAAAAAGAGGGAGGCAAAACATAAGAGACTCTTATCTACAGAGGACAGACTGAGAGTTGCTGGAGGGGAGGTGGGTGGGGATGGGCTACATGCGTGATGGGTACAAAGGAGGACACTCGTGATAAACACCGGGTGTTGTATGTAAGTAATGGATCATTAAATTCTACTCCTGGAACTAATATTACACTGTATGTTAACTCACTGGAATTTAAATAAAAACTTGAAAAAAAGAAACTTCATAATCGATATCAGAATTGTGAAATGAAAGCTTCAATAATCTATCAGTCTCAGAATGTAATTATTTTCATCAAGGACACCACTGAATGCAATTTTTTTGGTATCCTTTTCTTTCTTTAGGTTCGAGTCTTCACATCCAAAGGACCTGGGCCATTTTCTGACATAGTAAAGTCCAAAACATCAGGTATTTGTTACCTAAAAAACATTCTTGACTATTGGTATTCTCAGGGATATGAAGCTGTCTCTGAGCTGAAGTTCAAGTCAAATAATAAATTTTTATCATCACTGAACACACTTAAATAAACCTAAGCATAGGGCGCCTGGATAGTGTTGACTGAGACTGGAAGAGTAGATGAACCCAGAGGAAACCTGTGGATTTCAGAATAGCCTTCTAGTGAATCAGGGGATTTTGCCAAACCAAAGTTTTTTTGTTTTTTTTTTTTCCCTTATACATATTATAAGTGTTTTGTTTCTTATTTTCAGAAATCAGCCCATTTCCATACCTCATAACTCTTTTTGACAGCAAAATAGTTTTATTAGATATGGATCAAAGTCAAATTGTTTGGACGTTTTCAACAGAAAGAGCCATCAGTAGCATGGGCTACACAGCTGATGATGGAATGGGGTATTATGCTCAAGGAGACTCACTCTGCCTTCTGAACATGCACAACAGGTCCACTTCTGAGGTATTTCACTATGTAAATATTCTGGAAGGAAGGATGTGGATAATTTGCATATCACACTGCCCTGTAATTAAAATGATTGGTCAGTGGTTGAGCCATTAAGATAAGAATGGTTGAAGAGGACAGATGTTGTATAATTATTTAGTCACAAATGAATAGAGATTAGATTTTGGGCAAATGTCATTCAGGATTAATTTAGTAAATAGTTATTTGGTATAAGGCACTGTGTTAGTTCCTGGGATAGAAGAAAAAAAAAATCACAGTCCTTGAACAAACCCAGTTAGGTATTAGTCTAACACTAGGAAGACAGTCCTGTAGCTATTAAGGGGTGAGATTTGGGTTCTGAAATTTAGAATTTAATTCTGGCTTCACTACTTACTAAATCTGACCATCAGAAAGTTATTTAACTACTGATTATGTGGTATCAGGTCATAGGACTCCTGTGAAGATTAAATGAGATAATCTAGGTGAGGCCCTGAACATGATGCCAGGAATGTGGTGGCATTCACTGAATAGAGCAGACAGACAGAAGACAGCATTGTGCTATGCTGAGGGCAGGATGTGGTGGTATCACAGAAAATGGGTGATCAATCCAGGTTGGAGTGGTGATGGTGGTGGTAGAATGGAAAGACATGTTAGGTTCAAAGAAGATGAGCCAGGTGAAAGTGGAAAAAGCTGAGGGGGTAGTAAGAGTAAAGACAGGGAAACGAGAGCCATACCACATTTAGGAGACTATAAATAGAGTGAGCTTGGAATGGAGATGGGGGTGAGGATGAGAGACGGATAGGTGGTAAAGCTGGAGAAGTAGGCAGGAGCCTCAATATAATGGGCCTCCTTCACCATGCTAAGGTGTGGAATGCCAATCCTGAAGACCACATCAAGCCATTAAAGAAACTTAGTGGGTCATTCACATGATCAAGTTATGTTATAGAAAGACCTCTCTCTATAAGTGGTGTGAATTATGACTTAGAGAAGGTTAAGTCTTAGACAATTAGGAGGCTATCACAGAAACCCAGAGGAAATGTTAGGCAGGAAGTGAGAGGCAGTGAGATGAGAAAGGAGAGGACAAATCTGGGACATATTTAAAATGGGACTAATTCACGATGGGCAGTCATGATAGGAAGAAGTCAAGGATGAACCACATTTGTCAGGATTGCTCCTCAGGTGAGTGTTGGAAATCCATAAAAACATACTATGCAGGAGAAAAGAAGGTTTTGGGGGTGGAGTGATGAATTCTGTTTTCTGGGGTCATTCATATGGAGATGTTCAGTAGTCAGTTTGAATCAGTAACTCAATGAGGGATCTTGCTACTGTTCTTGTAGCACTGGTCTATGAATTATAGTTGAAGTCATGGTAGTTGAAATTAACCAAGAGAAAGAATACAATGTGGGATGAGGACCAGTGTTACAATGGTACACAGTCCAGAGCTATTGAGGTTTTGGATTACAAAGAAGTGCAGTAAATAAGTAATACGGTAGATTACAGAAAAGTCCTCAAATTAAAAAAAAAAAATGACCACTGTCTCCTTGGCTGTGTTTTCTACCTATTGTTAAGATTTTCCGAGATACACTGGTTTTTGATATCACAATTATTACAATTGACTGGATTTCAAGGCATCTCTACTTTGTGCGAAAAACATCACAAAATGGAATGCAAATATTTGATGTTGATCTTGAACACAAGGTGAAATACCCCAGAAAGCTGAAAATTTGCAATAGAAATTCAACAATAGTCTCTTTTTCAGTATATCCTCTTTTAAGGTATGTAAAGTATGAGTATCTATTTCTGTTGTGATGAAATAGAGACATTTAATATAATATCCGGTTTAATATTAGAAGTCATCGATGGGAAAATAAGATACTTAGTGTTCTTGACTAGCTACATTAATTCATAGTAAGTAATTCTACACATAAATTATGAGCCCACAGCCACAAATTTGTAAATTTAATCCATACTGACAACTTGGCTAACCTAAAGTTACGGTAATTACCAACAGGAAACCAAAGCATATTTTTATACCAGTGGATTTCCTAATATCCTCGGATGATAAGGATGAGAGGGGGACTGAGACAGTGGCAAGAGATGAATAAGAGATAGACAGGCTACATGTCAGGCCCAGTGAAAGCTATTCTGGGCTCATCCATCTTTAATTAATGTCCTTGTAAGATGAGTTTTAAGGCCTCCATTCAGCAACTGAATAGCAGTTTCTCAGGCTGAAAGATATATTTTGTTTGTGCCATAAGCATGGTTATAGTCTTGAAACTGATGGTTAACCAGTATTGAGAAACAGAAACAAGCTTGAGAGGAGGGGGATGGAGATGGGCGTTGATGGAGAGCGTGCAAATATATGTCACATTTACAGCCATTAATGACTCATTGCATACAGCACCTCAAGGTCATTTTAGTCCAAGGCTTTAGTTGTAAACACAGTTATTGAGAAATCATGGGAAACTGCTACAAACTAGACTGCTTATGGCCACCTCCATCTCAGAAGGTTATTGGACACTTGGACATGTTCTCTCAAAGGCTGTATTTGTCTCTCCAGTCATTAGGAATGATTAATCCTCATTGGAACCTAACATTTACAATGATATGTTTTACTTATTAAGTTGGAGGGTCTTTTTTTCCCCCTATAGTCGCCTGTATTGGACAGAAGTTTCAGACTTTGGCTCTCAGATGTTCTACTACAGTATTATCAACCAGACCTTGAGTCACATTCTTCCACCCATAGCTACAAACCATTCAAATGGAAGGAGTCAGTGTGTTTGTGGTGTTACTCAATTTGAGTTTAGTGGAACAATGACGATTGATACCTCTGACCCAAAGAAACCGCAGATATATTTTGTCAAAGGGCAAGAGATCTGGGCCATGGATCTGGAAGGATGTCGGTGCTGGCCAGTTATCATGGTGCCCACTCTGCTTGGTAAGACATCCATATGTGTACATAGATGCTCATCAGTAATGGCAGTCCCTCCTGTTCCATTAAAAAGAATATATTCAAAAGAATCTACACATGGTATTTGCTCTGGACCTTGCCAAATGTTCCTGTAGAATTTAAGTCAAGTTGTTTCCAGGAAAATTGTATATAGACATTCACAAAATTTGTTGGATTCGTGGGTTTCTTTGTTGTTTTTGCTGTTATTTTATAATTAACAGTAGAGCTACAATTTATTGAGCTTAACTATATATTCTAAGCAAGCTACCAAATGTACTACCTCATTTAATTTTCAAAGCACCTTGATGAAGTAGATGCTAGTCTCCTCATTTTATGGATGAGGAAACTGAGGCTGAGAAAGATAAGGTACTTATCCAGAGGGCCATGATTAGTGGAGGAGTTGGGGTTTGAAGCTGGGCCTGACTATAGCATCCATGATCTTACTACCAGCACCTTACTTTGCTTCTGTTGTGATGGTCCCATTGACTCCATATTCAGCATGAGTTGGTCAATATTTGACAGGTCTATTTGTTGAAATGCACATGCTTGTGGAGGAAATACTTAAATGTCTGAAGTGATTTGGAGGTCTTCTAATTAGGAGTAACTGCAATAGGAAAAAAATGCACTCTAAATACCTACATGTATTCTTTTTAAAAAAAAAAAATCATTTTATTTATTTATTTGAGAGAGAGAGAGAGAGAATTTGCATGAGAGGGGAGGGGAGGGACAGAGGGGGAGGGGGAGGGACAAGCAGACTCTGCATCAGCCTGAAGCCCTACTCTGGGCTGGATCTCACGACCCTGAGGTCATGACCTGAGCTGAAATCAAGAGTTGGACTCCTAACCAACTGAGCCACCCAGGAGCCCCTACTCTCATATATTCTTTTCTTTTTTTTTTAAAGATTTATTTATTTGACACAGAGAGAGAGAGACAGCAGCGAGAGAGGGAACATAAGCAGGGGGAGTGGGAGAAGGAGAAGCAGGCTTCCCACTGAGCAGGGAGCCCGATGTGGGGCTTGATCCCAAGACTCTGGGATCATGACCCGAGCCAAAGGCAGACGCTTAACAACTGAGCCACCCAGGACCCCCTACTCTCATATATTCTTAAGAGTCTACTCCTCACTGTCCAATGTAGTAACCACCAGTCACATGTGATTTAAGTTCAAACTAACTAAAATTAACTGAAATTAAAAATTTAATTCTGTAGTCACATGAGCCACATTTTAAGTGCTTAAAAACCACATGGTTATTGTGTTGGGCAGCGTAGATATAAAATATTTCCATCATCACAAGTGCTATTGGACATTGCTGGTCTATATAGTAAAGTTTTGAAATTGCAAATGAGTGTGTATATATGTGTCTGTATTATAACTGCACATATGGTTTTTTTTTTCCTATTTTTTTGACCATATTTTTTTATTGTTATGTTAATCCCCGTACATTACATCATTAGTTTTAGATGTAGTGTTCCATGATTCATTGTTTGTGCATAACACCCAGTGCTCCATGCAGAACGTGCCCTCCTCAATACCCATCACCAGGCTAACCCATCCTCCCACCCCCCTCCCCTCTAGAACCCTCAGTTTGTTTTTCAGAGTCCATCATCTCTCATAGTTTGTCTACCCCTCCGATTTCCCCCCCTTCATTCTTCCCTTCCTGCTATCTTCTTCTTCTTCTTTTTTTTTTTCTTAACATATATTGCATTATTTGTTTCAGAGGTACAGATCCGAGATTCAACAGTCTTGCACAATTCACAGCGCTTACCAGAGCACATACCCTCCCCAGTGTCTATCACCTAGTCACCCCATCCCCCCCCCCCCCCCCCCCCCTCCCGCAACCCTCAGTTTGTTTCCTGAGATTAAGAATTCCTCATATCAGTGAGGTCATATGATACATGTCTCTGTTTGACTTATTTCGCTCAGCGTAATACCCTCCAGTTCCATCCACGTCATTGCAAATGGCAAGATCTCATTCCTTTTGATGGCTGCATAATATTCCATTGTATATATATACCACATCTTCTTTATCCATTCGTCTGTCGATGGACATCTTGGCTCTTTCCACAGTTTGGCTATTGTGGACATTGCTGCTATAAACATCGGGGTGCATGTACCCTTTCGGATCCCTTTGTATCTTTGGGGTAAATACCCAGTAGTGCAATTGCTGGATCATATGGTAGCTCTATTTTCAACTGTTTGAGGAACCTCCATACTGTTTTCCAGAGTGGCTGCACCAGCTTGCATTCCCACCAACAGTGTAGGAGGGTTCCCCTTTCTCCACATCCCCGCCAACATCTGTCATTTCCTGACTTGTTAATTTTAGCCATTCTGACTGGTGTGAGGTAGTATCTCATTGAGGTTTTGATTTGGATTTCCCTGATGCCGAGCGATATTGAGCTCTTTTTCATGTGTCTGTTGGCCATTTGGATGTTTTCTTTAGAAAAATGTCTGTTCATGTCTTCTGCCCATTTCTTGATTGGATTATTTGTTCTTTGGGTGTTGAGTTTGATAAGTTCTTTATAGATTTTGGATATGAGCCCTTTATCTGATATGTCATTTGCAAATATCTTCTCCCATTCTGTCAGTTGTCTTTTGGTTTTGTTGACTGTTTCCTTTGCTGTGCAAAAGCTTTTTATCTTGATGAAGTCCCAATAGTTCATTTTTGCCCTTGCTTCCCTTGCCTTTGGCGATGTTTCTAGGAAGAAGTTGCTGCGGCTGAGGTCGAAGAGGTTGCTGCCTGTGTTCTCCTTTAGGATTTTGATGGACTCCTGTCTCACATTGAGGTCTTTCAACCATTTGGAATCTATTTTTGTGTGTGGTGTAAGGAAATGGTCCAGTGTCATTCTTCTGCATGTGGCTATCCAATTTTCCCAACACCATTTGTTGAAGAGACTGTCTTTTTTTCCATTGGACATTCTTTCCTGCTTTGTCAAAGATTAGTTGACCACAGAGTTGAGGGTCCATTTCTGGGCTCTCTCTTCTGTTCCATTGATCTATGTGTCTGTTTTTGTGCCAGTACCATACTGTCTTGATGATGACAGCTTTGTAATAGAGCTGGAAGTCCGGAATTGTGATGCCGCCAGCTTTGCTTTTCTTTTTCAACATTCCTCTGGCTATTCGGGTTCTTTTCTGGTTCCATACAAATTTTAGGATTATTTGTTCCATTTCTTTGAAAAAAGTGGATGGTATTTTGATGGGGATTGCATTGAATGTGTAGATTGCTCTAGGTAGCATTGACATCTTCACAATATTTGTTCTTCCAATCCATGAGCATGGAACGTTTTTCCATTTCTTTGTGTCTTCCTCAATTTCTTTCATGAGTATTTTATAGTTTTCTGAGTACAGATCCTTTGCCTCTTTGGTTAGATTTATTCCTAGGTATCTTATGGTTTTGGGTGCAATTGTAAATGGGATCGACTCCTTAATTTCTCTTTCTTCTGTCTTGTTGTTGGTGTATAGGAATGCCACTGACTTCTGTGCATTGATTTTATATTCTGCCACTTTAGTGAATTCCTGTATGAGTTCTAGCAGTTTTGGGGTGGAGTCTTTTGGGTTTTCCACATAAAGTATCATATCATCTGCAAAGAGTGAGAGTTTGACTTCTTCTTTGCCAATTTGGATGCCTTTTATTTCTTTTTGTTGGCTGATTGCTGTGGCTAGGACTTCTAATACTATGTTGAATAGCAGTGGTGATAGTGGACATCCCTGCCGCGTTCCTGACCTTAGGGGGAAAGCTCTCAGTTTTTGCCCATTGAGAATGATATTTGCTGTAGGTTTTTCATAGATGGCTTTTATGATATTGAGGTATGTACCCTCTATGCCTATACTCTGAAGAGTTTTGATCAAGAAAGGATGCTGTACTTTGTCAAATGCTTTTTCTGCATCTATTGAGAGGATCATATGATTCTTGTTCTTTCTTTTGTTAATGTATTGTATCACGTTGATTGATTTGCGGATGTTGAACCAACCTTGCAGCCCAGGGATAAATCCCACTTGGTCGTGGTGAATAATCCTTTTAATGTACTGTTGGATCCTATTGGCTAGTATTTTGGTGAGAATTTTTGCATCCATGTTCATCAGGGATATTGGTCTGTAGTTCTCCTTTTTGATGGGGTCTTTGTCTGGTTTTGGGATCAAGGTAATGGTGGCCTCATAAAATGAGTTTGGAAGTTTTCCTTCCATTTCTATTTTTTGGAACAGTTTCAGAAGAATAGGTATTAATTCTTCTTTAGATGTTTGGTAGAATTCCCCTGGGAAGCCATCTGGCCCTGGGCTTTTGTTTTTTGGGAGATTTTTGATGACTGCTTCAATTTCCTTAGTGGTTATAGGTTTGTTCAGGTTTTCTATTTCTTCCTGGTTCAGTTTTGGTAGTTGATACATCTCTAGGAATGCATCCATTTCTTCCAGGTTATCTAATTTGCTGGCATAGAGTTGCTCATAATATGTTCTTATAATTGTTTGTATTTCTTTGGTGTTGGTTGTGATCTCTCCGCTTTCATTCATGATTTTGTTGATTTGGGTCGTTTCTCTTTTCTTTTTGATAAGTCTGGCCAGGGGTTTATCAATCTTGTTAATTCTTTCAAAGAACCAGCTCCTAGTTTTGTTGATCTGTTCTACTGTTCTTTTGGTTTCTATTTCATTGATTTCTGCTCTGATCTTTATTATTTCTCTTCTCCTGCTGGGTTTAGGCTTTATTTGCTGTTCTTTCTCCAGCTCCTTCAGGTGTAGGGTTAGGTTGTGTACTTGAGACCTTTCTTGTTTCTTGAGAAAGGCTTGTATTGCTATATACTTTCCTCTTAGGACTGCCTTTGCTGCATCCCAAAGATTTTGAATAGTTGTGTTTTCATTTTCATTGGTTTCCATGAATTTTTTTAATTCTTCTTTAATTTCCTGGTTGACCCATTCATTCTTTAGTAGGATGCTCTTTAGCCTCCATGTATTTGAGTTCTTTCCAACTTTCCTCTTGTGATTGAGTTCTAGTTTCAAAGCATTGTGGTCTGAAAAGAGGCAGGGAATGATCCCAATCTTTTGGTACCGGTTGAGACCTGATTTATGATCTAGGATGTGATCAATTCTGGAGAATGTTCCATGGGCATTAGAGAAGAATGTGTATTCTGTTGCTTTGGGATGGAATGTTCTGAATATGTCTGTGAAGTCCATTTGGTCCAGTGTGTCATTTAAAGTCTTTATTTCCTTGTTGATCTTTTGCTTAGACGATCTGTCCATTTCAGTGAGGGGGGTGTTAAAGTCCCCCACTATTATTGTATTGTTGTCAATGTGTTTCTTTGCTTTTGTTATTAATTGCCTTATATAATTGGCTGCTCCCATGTTAGGGGCATAGATATTTACAATTGTTAGATCTTCTTGTTGGATAGACCCTTTAAGTAGGATATAGTGTCCTTCCTCATCTCTTATTACAGTCTTTGGTTTAAAATCTAATTTGTCTGATATAAGGATTGCCACCCCAGCTTTCTTTTGGTGTCCATTAGCATGGTAAATGGTTTTCCACCCCCTCACTTTCAATCTGGGGGTATCTTTGGGTCTAAAATGAGTCTCTTGCAGACAGCATATCGATGGGTCTTGTTTTTTAATCCAATCTGATAGCCTGTGTCTTTTGATTGGGGCATTTAGCCCATTTACATTCAGGGTAACTATTGAAAGATAGGAATTTAGTGCCATTGTATTGCCTGTAAGGTGACTGTTCCTGTATATTGTCTGTGTTCCTTTTTGGTCTATGTTGCTTTCAGGCTCTCTCTTTGCTTAGAGGACCCCTTTCAATATTTCTTGTAGGGCTGGTTTCATGTTTGCAAATTCCTTTAGTTTTTGTTTGTCCTGGAAGTTTTTTATCTCTCCTTCTATTTTCAATGACAGCCTAGCTGGATATAGTATTCTTGGCGGCATATTTTTCTCATTTAGTGCTCTGAATATATCCTGACATTCCTTTCTGGCCTGCCAGGTCTCTGTGGATAGGTCTGTTGCCAATCTAATGTTTCTACCATTGTAGGTTACATATCTCTTCTCCCAAGCTGCTTTCAGGATTTTCTCTTTGTCTCTGAGACTCATAAGTTTTACTATTAGATGTCGGGGTGTTGATCTATTTTTATTGATTTTGAGAGGGGTTCTCTGTGCTTCCTGGATTTTGATGCCTGTTTCCTTCCCCAAATTAGGGAAGTTCTCTGCTATAATTTGCTCCATTATACCTTCTGCCCCTCTCTCTCTTTCTTCTTCTTCTGGGATCCCAATTATTCTAATGTTGTTTCGTCTTATGGTATCGCTTATCTCTCGAACTCTGCCCTCGTGATCCAGTAGTTGTTTATCTCTCTTTTTCTCAGCTTCTTTATTTTCCATCATTTGGTCTTCTATCTCACTGATTCTTTCTTCTGCCTCATTTATCCTAGCAGTTAGCGCCCCCATATTTGATTGCACCTCATTAATAGCCGTTTTGATTTCTACATGGTTAGATTTTAGTTCTTTTACTTCTCCAGAAAGGGTTTCTCTAATAACTTCCATGCTTTTTTCAAGCCCAGCTAGTATCTTTAAAGTGATGATTCTGAACTCTAGATCTGACATTGTACTAATGTCCATATTGAATAGGTCCCTGGCAGTCGGTACTACCTCTTGTTCTTTTTGTTGAGGTGATTTTTTCCTTCTTGTCATTTTGTCCAGAGGAGAATAGATTAATGAGAGAACAAAATGCTAACAGGGTAACAACGTTCCCAGAAAATATACTCTAAACAAATCAGAAAAGACCTGAAGCAGTGGGAAAAGAAAGGGAAAGAGAGAAAAAAGAAAAAGAAAAAAAAAGGAAAAGAAAAAGATAAAGATAAAAACAAACAAAAACAGAAAAAAACAAAAAAAACCAGAATGTGATCAAATATGATCAGGCTGGTATATAGATCAGTGCCACACACTAGATTTTGGGTGTATTTGGTCTATTAGAAGAAAGTGCCTCCCAAAATTTTAAAGAAAGAAAAACTTATATATGTACAAAAATAAGGGTTGATATGATGAAGGGATGGAATATGACTGTAAAGATGGAAATTATAAAAAATTTTATAAAAGGAATTGATAAGAAGTTGTTTGAAAAAAGAAAGAAGAGGATTTAAAAAAAAGAGAGAAAAAAAAAAGGGAGAGAATATGATCAGGCAGGGGAGTAGAAAAAAACCATACAATAGAGATTTAGGGTATATTTTGATCTGTTAGAAGAAACTTTCTCAAAATTTTAAAGAGAGAACAACTTATATATATATGCCAAAAATACGGGTAACTACTATGAAGGGATAGAATATGACTCTAAAAATGAAAAATAAAAATGTTTTTTTTTAAAAAAGGGATTGATAAGATGTTGGTTGGAAAAGGGAAAAAGAAAAATTCAAAAAAAAAAAAGACAGTTAAAAAAAAATTAACTTTGAAAGACTAAAGAATCATGGTAAAAAAGCCACGAATTCTATGTGCAGTATTCCCCTAGCGCTGGAGTTCTGCCGTTCTCATTGATCGGTAAACTTGGTCTTGGCTGGCTGTTCTCGCTGATCTTCTGGGGGAGGGGCCTGTTGCCGTGGTTTCCAAAAGTCTTTGCCGGAGGCGAAATTGCCCCGCCCTTGCCGGTCCAGACTAAGTAATCTGCTCGGGTTTGCTCTCGGGAGCTTTTGTTCCCTGCATGCTTTCCGTACAGCTTTGGAGGCGGAGAGTGAAAATGGCGGCCTCCCAATCTCTGCCTCGGAGGAGCCAAGAACTCAGGCCCCGCTCCTCAGTGAGCCCCAGAGAAAAGCCGTCAGTCACTCCCGTCTCCCTGGTCTCCGGCCACACTCCGTGCTCACCCGGCCTGTGACCGCGCGTTTCTATCTCTGGCACCCGACCGCGGGTGGAGTCTCCAAACCCAGTAGATCCCTGCAGTGCGCTCCCGCACCTCTCCTCCCGGGGGAAGAAGGTGAGTCTCCCCGGATCTGCCACTTGTTGGGTCCCTGCTGGAGGAGCAGTGGCCCGACTGTGCCGCGGATCACGGTTTATGGCAACCCCGAGCTGAGAGCCCGCTCCTCGGCTCCGTCTCTGCAGCCGGCTTCCCTGCTCTGATACCTGGGAGCTCTGCCGCACTCAGGCACCCCCGGTCTTTCTGTGACCCCGAGGGTCCTGAGACCACACTATCCCGCGAGGGTTCCACCCCCCACTTAGCCACCGGAGTGATGTCCCTCAGCGGAGCAGACTTCTAAAAGTTCCGATTTTGTGCTCCACGGCTCTATCACTTGCCAGAAGCAGCGGAGGGAGGCCCCTCCCCTGCCGTCTATCCTCCCGAATATCGCCTCAGATTCACTTCTCTGCACGTCCTACCTTCCAGAAAGTGGTCGCTTTTCTGTTCAGAGAGTTGTGCTCTTCTTTTCTTCGATCTCTTGTTGAGTTTGTAGGTGTTCAGATTGGTTTGATCCCTATCCAGCTGAATTCCTGAGAGGAGACGAAATCCAGGTCTCCTACTCCTCCGCCATCTTGCTCTGCCCCCTGCACATATGGTTTTGTTGACATGTTACCTAGAGCCTTTTAGAAACAATTCCAGTATACTTTCAATGGGCTTTAGAAATAATGTTTTGAACTTCTCTTCTTAGGAGAATTAGTTGTTTCTGTTCAATCTGTGACAAAGACTTTCCTTGATCAAACATTAGGCTCCTCTGAAACCTTTCCTCAACTAGGCCTTGACCTTGGTCTTCCAAGTCTGTCATTGCTGAGTCTAGTTTTAGCAAGAATCTTGCTAAATCAGTTTAGAGATAATCCCCACCCTTGGTATCTGATGAAGTTCTTCATCCCCTACCCTTGATGTTCTTGAATTGCCTTTAGCAAAAAATCATAGTAAGCCTGTTTAGCAAGAATCTCCCTATTCTTGATGTCTCCTCTTAGTAATTTTCTGTCCATGCATCCCCTCACTCTGCTTGTTGGCTCCGCATCCCCAGCTGACTTTGTTGTATGTGAAGTTGAGCACATCTCTCTCCTCCACTGCAGTATTACAGTAGTCTTAAGTCTTCCTTACCATTTAAACAAGTGTCAGAATAATTTTTCTTTATCATCTGATACACAAGAATTATCTAGTGGGCCATTATCTTATAGGTATAGAACTGGTTAGTCTTACAAGAATCCATAATTGAAATTTATAACCCTAAAATTAGAATATCTAAATGACTTTAAAGATCCTTTAGCTGGTATGATGTTGGAAGAAATCCCCTCTATGAAAACACCCTTGCTTGAACACCTGCTTATAAAAAAATCTTCTTTATAAGGAAGTGTTTAAATTTTTTGCAACAATTCTAAATATTGGATTTTTCCCCCTATATTTCGCCAAAGTTTTCTCCCCATTTTTCCCATTCATTGGTCTGAGTTCTGACCTCTAACTTTATAAAGAAGAAATCAATCACTTTCTACACAATAACCATTCAAATATGTTGGGGCGACTGTCATAGCTCATTCTAAGTACTTCTATTGGAGGAAAAATTCATATATCTGTAACTACTCCTCACATGATGTGGCTTCTAGATCATTCTTTGCCCTAGTAACCCTCCTGTGGTTTCACTCCAGCTGCTTGATATCCTCTTAAATGTCGCCCCCAAAAACGACTCCCTGTACTCTCACTGTGATCTGGTTAGTGCAGGGAGCCTCTGACTTCCTCCGTCTTCTTTTATTGGAGGTAAATGTGGCCTCATGTCTTTAGGTTGCCTGCCATTTGAAAACCCCATAGGCTTTTTCATGGTAACTATTACTAAGCCAGATTTCTTTCATTTGTTATTTATAGAGTTGATTTTAAGCTTGAATTTAGGATGTCACATTCATTCCTATTAAATTTCAATCCATTTCCTGATTTTGTTGTGATATTTTCAAATTTTAAGTCAGTGATTGAACATACTAGTATCAGTACAATCATGTATTCTGTACAAATTTGATAAGTGTGTTTACTCTGCATTTATTCCTAATCATTGATAAAAAATAATTGAGCAAGACACTGAGCCCTGGGCCTATCTTCTAACACCTCTCTTCCAATAGGCATTACTTGAGGTGGAGTCACACAAGTTAAGTTGTAAATCTTGGCTCTGCCCTTTACTAATTTTGTGACCTTGAGGAGATTATTTAACTCCTCAAAGCCTCAGTTTCCACTTCTACAAAATGAGGCTAATAATAATAGTATTTACCTTATTGACTTAGGATGGAGCTAAAATGAGAAAATATCTATAAAATCTTTAGCTTCATGACATAAAATAAAGGTGGTATTTTTTTCCATATTGAAAATTTAGCTATTACAATACAGAAAAAGGATTTCACATATTGTGTAGAGTAGAAACATATGCTATGTATTTTGTTCTTTGTGTTCTTTATTCTGCGTTTTTCATGAGCAGGAAAAACACTTGAAAGCTTAACTGTGGATGGGAAATTTCTATACTGGATCTCCTCGGCAAAGGACAGCACACAGATTTATCAAGCAAAGAAAAGCAATGGGGCCATTGTCTCTCTGGTGAAGGCTGAAAGGAGTAAGCATATCTTGGCTTACAGTTCAGTTCTGCAGCCTTTTCCAGGTAATAAGATCACCCCCTTAATGAGCATGTTCTCCCAGTTTAGGGTCAGAAAAGTCTCAGAATGTTTCCTTCTCCAGGCTGTCCCCCCAAGCCCTTCGTTATGCTCAGCGTTACTCCAGTCTGTCAGGATTGGTGCACACTGTGATTGCTCTTTGCCCTGGATCATAATTTATCTCCATGTGTATACATGGCTCGGGCTGTGGTAGACAACTTTAGACAGTGGAAACCCTTGTCTGTCATTCTCTCTGTCTGTCCTCTTTCTCTTCTCATTCCCATAATTTCTCTTCTTTCTGTCTTTTCTCCTCTGACAACATTTTAGACCTCCCAGTCCATCAAAAAGCACCGCATTAAATTTCAGGTCTTTTTCAGAGTAAAGTGCTGTATTTATTGTAGTAATTTGTATATCAGCCATTTATCATGTGTACATGTGTGCTAGCATTTTTATTAAGTTCCTATCTTTTTTGGTAATGTGTCACTCATTACATTTTTTAGTGTCGTGCCTCTAACTCTGTCTCCCCCATAAACCCTGTGGATTTTATTATGCAGTTTTGTATAATGCAGTGACTTTTAGGGATGTCTGTATGGCACTATGTATGTATGGCAGAACTAGCTATGTGAGTCATTTTTCACTTTGAGAAATTTAAGAAATTTAGTAAGTCCGTGCAACATCTGTTTGAAATTGAACACACACATATACGCATACATCCTTCAAAATAAAAGCCCTAAACCTAGCATGAGTTTTTGTAACTGGAATTCATTTAAAAAATATGATTAATATAATGCTGTCATTACTTTCTTCGAAGTAAAAAAAGGGTCAACTTGATTTTGCTACTATGTACATTATTCAGTGTTCTTTAGCTCCACCTGCTGGAGATTTTGAGCACTGATCAGTTACCTTGCTCCTTTTTTTCTGAGGCATTTAAGGACTTCAAAATGTATGGGAAAAAAACCCAAAAAACCAAAAAACCAAAACCAAGAAACAACCTTGTCTTCCTTTCCTGAAAAACATATCCAACACTTCATTATATCATACCTTGTCAGCTAAATAAAAAAAAAGACGTGATTATCCTTGATGTTAAATAAATCTGCTGTTCCTCTTTTATACAGATATGTGCATATTTTTAATCTTTTCTCATTATTTTAGATAAAGCATTACTGCATCTAGCTTCAGATATAGCAGAGCCAGTTATACTTAACACCACTAACACCAGCCTCACAATCAGATTACTGCCCACCAGGACCAACCTCTCGTGGCCCGACATCACCAGCCCTACTCCAACATACCTGGTTTATTACAAAGAAGTTAATGACAGGAAAACCAGCTCTGAGCTGAAATATAAAATGCTGGTAAGATTGGAGCTGGTGGTCTTTGTCTTTTCACAAGATACCTTGTTTCTGATATAAAATTCTCATTCAGGGCGCCTGGGTGGCTCAGTGGGTTAAGCGTCTGCCTTCGGCTCAGGTCACGATCCCAGGGTCCTGGGATGGAGCCAGTCACTGGGCTCCCTGCTGAGCAGGGAGCCTGCTTCTGCTGCTCCCCCTGCTTGTGCTCTCTCTCTCGCTGTCCCTCTCTCTCTCAAATAACTAAATAAAATCTTAAAAAAATAAAATTCTCACTCGCAGTGAAGTATTTTGTATATTCTGAAACATGCAACTGTGCAGACTTTTACAGCTTATTCATCAAAGCAGATGGTGTTCTAGTCTTGTCTGGGAATTAAGCTTCAGGGAAGTATATTAACTCTGACCAGTGGTGGATTGCCATAGTGACAGTTTCCTGAGTGTCCTGGAAGAACTGGGTTTATTGCCCTCCCTAACTAATTATCCCCAGAAAGTGATAGAGATGTGTTTTTGTGGCCTCTGTGGCAGATTGTAAGTTGAGGGATAAGAAATGATTAGACGGAAAGAACATTATGTATACCCCTCCTCCACAGCACATATTTAATATAAAAATGGTAGGTTCTATTTTTGTCTGTTATTTCCTGTATGCTGTGAAATGTGCTATTATGTAGGGACTATGTCTGTGTTTATTTGTCATTGTATTCTTAACACCTAGTGTAGTAGTTGGCTTTGTAGAGGCTTTCACTCGATAGTTCTTGAATGGATGAATTAATTGGCACAATTCATTCTCTCACTGGCACTGGTGTTTCAGTTGTCCTTGTGATGGAGTCATATGTATCCAATATTTTGCTCTATGCTTGTTATTTAACCAAGTCAAAAGGTGAAATTGACCATTATCTGTTGGAAGTTAAGCACTATATACTTTTCCAGAAAGGACACATGATTCTTGTTATTTCCTTTATTTTGTCTATTTTAACTTTTCTTTACACATTTCAACGTATCAGAGACAGCTGGGATCATTTGGCTGAAAAAGATTGGGCTGCTGGTACCGAGAGTTCTGTTACTGCAGCTGATCGATCCTGTTGTCTTCACACTGATGAATATGTGTCCGAAGCAGTGGTTCTCCAACCTGACTGCACATTGGAGTTTTAAAAATCTCTGGGCCCACACTTCACCTCCGACCAGTGCAATCAGAATTTCTGGGGGGTGGGACCCAGGCACAAGTGTTTTCTTAAGACTTTCCAGATGATTCCATAGTACAACCGAAGTTGAGAACCGTGGCTCTAAGGAAAGCATTTTTACTTTCTTAAGCGTTACCTCTAAGAATGATGAGAAATAATCCAGCTTCATCTTTCATCATATTCACTTAGGTTGGTCACATCTTTACCAGACCATCTTGCTGAATGTTTGTTGCAGTGCTAGAGAAATAATATCCTCTTCTGAGAACTAAGCTTCATACGTGAAATGAGCAAGTTACAGAATTGACCAAGGGCTGCCCATCATTTTGTATTTATTCTTGGAGGTATTAGGCAACTCAGGTCTGGGCAGATTAGGGCGGTGAACATGATCGTTCTCATGATCCAATATCAAAAAATAAATTAACTTCAAAAAATCTTTTAATTATCTTCTCCCTTTGGTTAAATATTTCTCCTCCTTTGTACAAAAAAATAATCAGGTATTGATTTTTAAAAATTAATTACAGGAGTTTCAGGAGAGGATAGTCCTTATTGATGGTTTACAACCATTTTCAACATATGTGATACAGACAGCTGTAAAGAATTATTATTCAGACCCTGTGGAACGGTTACCTCTGGGAAAAAAGATCTGGGGAAAAACTAGAAGTGGAGGTGAGTTATGGGCTTGGGGCGGGTTTCTAGAGTGGCATTTCGTGATATAGGTGACATATATATCTGTATTTGTTTTTTTAAATTTGGATGCTAAGTAATCTTGATTATGTGAGCTTTTTAAGCTTAATAAGAAAAATGTATTATTGAAAATACCCTGATGACCTGATTTGTGCTCTAACAACAGATGACTATTATTCCATTGGAATGAAAATCAACTAGAAGGTGAAACATCAGAGTCACACATACTGTTTGACCAAGAAACACATTCTCTGGTCTCACCACAGAGTGTCACCCTCTCCCCACGTAGTCACAGGTGTCTGTGCGTTCGGAGACAGAAGTCAGCCTTTTCTCTGTGTGAATTTTACCAAGGCCACCACTGAGATTGAAAGTAAATAACATCATTGCCTGAAAGAAAATGGATCTAGAATCTAAAGAGACGTTCTAAGTGGTGGTGGTGATTTTGAGGTGATGCCATTTCTTTCAGATGTCTCTGATGACATTCCCCAGTCGAATCTGAGTCAGTTTATTCATCCTCACTGGCTGTATCATTGAGCTGGAGTCAGAGAATGAGTTAGTCCTTAGGCAAAAATAAGCGAGAGCCTTTCAGGCAGCCCTTTAACTTTCTGTGTTACTGTGATATGAGAGACTGGTTTTCCTTTGGAACATCTGTCATTTGTTCTGCTCACATGATACGGTTATTCCGCAACCAAGACCGCGTTCCTTCTTCCATCGTTCAGTGCTGATGCAACTTCCCTTATCATTTGTTGCTATTTGTTTCAGTGCCTGAGGCAGTTAGGCTCATTGACACAACTGTGCAGTCAGACACCAGCCTGCTTATCTCCTGGAGAGAATCTCACAAGCCAAATGGACCTAAAGAGTCAGTCCGCTATCAGTTGGCAATCTCACATCTGGCTCTAATTCCAGAGACCCCTCTAAGACCAAGTGAATATCCGAATGGAAGACTCGCTCTCCATGTTACTAGACTGTCCGGTGGGAAACTATATGTGTTAAAGGTACAGTGTGCGTCTTGGGCGCTTTTATTGCCGTTCTCAAGTGCAAGGCTCTGAAAAGGTTAAGCAATTGTTCTTTTTTACAAAAAGGTTCTGGCCTGCCATGCTGAGGAAATGTGGTGTGCTGAGAGTCATCCTGTCGCTGTCAAAATGTTTGACACACCGGAGAAACCGTGTGCCTTGGTTCCAGAGAACACTAGTTTGCAATTAGATTGGAAGGCTCCATCTGATGTTAACCTCACCAGATTTTGGTTTGAACTCCAGAAGGTAGATCTCACCATACACGTTTCATGCAAATCTGTGTTTTATGCTATGGGATAAATTAGAAGACCTTTTTCATATGTCTAGAGTTTTCTCTTGTATAAATCAACAATATATTTTACAACATTCATTGATTTAGGTTTGCCATATACAGAAGCCATCTAAACTCATTTCTGATGCAAAGAATTTCCAGAGAGATTAGTTTGCTCTTAAAAAGGCTCCGTGGAAAAGGGTATAAGCTATGGTTTACTGGTTTTCGTAATATTTCACTTAGTTTAGATATTATCAGCATGGCTGTCTAGTTTAAAGTCCATAGCAATTTGGTGTTTTCTGTGAAAAAAATAAAAGAAATGAACAAGCAAACAAACAACACCCAAAACCTTGTTTAGAAATATTCTTTCCGCCATTTAAGGGCTGTGTAGCAACAAGAGAGATATAAAATATAAACTGAGTTTATTCTAAACTAGTTTGATCTTGGGCTATAAAATTTAAAAGTTTCCTCGTCCAAAAAAACCATGAAGCTTTTTCCAACATAAAAACATCCACTGAATATGAAAGCATTAATTAATCTAATTAAGTCACTGCTGGGGAGAGTCTATGTTGATTTTTATATTGATACACTTAAAATGGATTATTTTTAATAATTGCTAGATTTCATTTTCAGTAGTATATATTTTGTGTGTCCACATTTGTAAAGATTGGTTAGGAATCTTTTGTTCAGTTGTAACAAAAACAAAGCAGTATAGTCATGGCCTGGCTTTTTTTAAAAAATGGATGTTTTTAATGTTTTTAAATTTTACTATGTGAGATATTTTCTATGATCTTGTACTTTTTAGGTAAAATCTATGAAAACTGTGTAACAACAGTGAATGTCGAGTTGATAAAACCGAAGTCTGTAGTTTAGTTGGACTTCTTCCATTGAGCATGTTTATGATGATTTGTTGCCTATTTAAAAAATGATCCTCTTATAAAAATGCAGTTAAATTGGAGGATCAACTTTTTTAGGACATCTATTTAAGTAAGCTTAATGCAGTTTAAAGGCAACGTGGGGGATGTAAAAAGTTTATTTCCTACGTCAAAGAAATGAGATGGGGATGGGCCTTACATCTGGTGACTCTAAGCCCCTCCTTTTACCAATGAGAAGTCAGAGAGCCAGACAGGTGCCATAGTGAGTCAGATATCACAAGCCAGGCAGGGAAGAGCCCTGGGGGCTGACTCATCCTACAGCAGTCCTACTTGGGTACTATCTGTGGAAGGAATGTGAGTCACTAAGGACCCACCCCGCTCCTCAAAGTTTGGGACAAGGACAGCAGGCTGGGCCTGCCTGGTTCAGTCCTTGTGACTTTCATGCAATGCTCTTTGTTTCAAAACTTCCTCTACACTTGCTGAAAACAGGTTCCAGATATACCATTTAGAAAACCGTGAAGCTGAGGAGGTAGGGTACAGTAATTTTCACAGGTGTGACCATGTACCAGCACTAATTGCTGAGCACAGTAGAAGGCTGTGTCCCTGAGAGGGTTGATGAGTCCATCTAGTCAGAAAGTTCTGTATCTTTTGAGTAACTTGAACCTACCTCATAATGATAGGACAGCTAGGAATGATCCTATAACTCCAGATTGAAACTCCGAGGGGTGAGTGGTAAGGGTGAATATGTATCTTTTTAATTAATAATTTTTAAAAATTCTTTCTAGGAAAGAAGGAGAAAAGGATAAATTTACAGTTTTCATCTTTGTTGTTAAAATTTCCTTCTATAGAAGATGAAGGAATTAGATTACAAGGCTAAATTTCTATCTAGGTCTTAAATTCCACAGATTTTTTTTTTTTTTTAATCACAACAGTGTATAGAAGAAGAACATATTTAATTTAAGATTGAGGAGAAGCAAGTAGTTTCACTTTGGTAAATTATTTTCATGGAAGCCCATTAAAAGTTGAGTGTTTCTCAACTGTCCAAGAAAGTTCCTACGAGAACCAAACATTTCTGAAGTTCCGGTCTCTGAGACAGGGTAGTCTGCACCATTTCCTCCACACCCCCACCCAAATAATTTGAAAATCCCACTGTGGTATTGAAAATCACCCCTGCACTTGTTGGCTTCTGACAAATGGAAGGTCCTGACTCCCTTGTGATTTACTGGGGTAGCCATGGCACCTCTCCAAGTTGGTGGTCTGCCCGGAACATTCATTGCTGTGGGCTGTGGCGAGGCCAGTACTTGACAGCTTTCCAGCAGAACCCTTGGTCACACATCTGACCTTCCAAGGAGCTTTGATCATTTCTGGATGATATGGAATGTTAGGTCATCTAGACTATTCACTTCAGGTAGTTTCTATAGCAGGTTATTAAGGAGGCAGGGCCACAAAGGGCTAAAATTTTTGAGCCAGAAATCAATATTTATCTCTGTCTCTCTCTCTCTCTCTCTCCCATGGTTCAGAGTAAATATTATGGACCCAGTGCATCTGTTTCTTTAGCCTGTATGTCATAGTGGGATTGATCCATTTATGAATTTAGCAGGCAATGGCCCAGACATCGGCATTTCTGTATTTTTTTCCCATTCCTTCCATCCCCCCTTTGCTCTTTCTTTTTGTAACAAGGTGGTCTACTCCCCAAAGGTGCTATAGGAACCATTCTTTATTGAATAGAAAACTAATATAAAGTGTCCATCCAATGAAATGATGTGACCTTGTGAGCACGAAATGAAAAACGAGATGTAAAGTAAGGTTTATTTATGGAAACTGACCTTCTTAGGAAACTCTACTGGAGAAAATACACTAAGAACCCTTGACAAAATGCCACATCCTCTGTCTTTCCCTACTTGTGCATTGAAAAAAAAAATCTCCATTTTCAAATAAGATATTAAGGGTCCAAATACACAGATTTTTAAAAAGCCATGCACAAAGAAAGTGTAAAATAGCTATAAATAGAGACCCAGGATCTACAGTGGAATGAAAGTAAGATTTCCTATATTTAACTTCTAACCTTACTAATTGGTAGCTGAGTGATGGTGGGTAGAAATTTCCCGCTTTTAGGGAACTAGGCTTTGTATATATAAAAATAAGGAATGCCGATTAGAGGTCTGGAAAGAGTTTTGGAGGAAGAAACTAAATGTTTTAATTTATAAGTCACTGTGGACCTCTTGAAAGAATCAAAGTATGTAAAAATATTATTGATTTGAAATTAGCAAATACACAGAATTAAAAATATTGTTGTTTTGATCCATCACGGTCCCTCAGCTGTGAATTTGCATTCTCAGCCATCCTGATTTAAGGTAGGTGTCTCCAATTAGGGATAACAAAAAGCTAAGCTTCAAATCTTCCATAATAATATATATAGTAAGAGGTTCATGTCCCACCTTGGACTAATCCTAAGAACCATTATTCAAATCAGTTATAGCTTGTCACAAAAACAGAAAAACTAAAAACAAAAAAACAAAACAAAAAAAACCCATAAAGTGGCCGTCAGTGGTGGAGATAATGTTTGGGGTCAAACATTAATGAAGAAGCTCTTATTTTTTTAACAGAAAATACATTTGAATAAGTTTTTAATTGCTTGCCATAGACTTGTGAATTTCTATGTTTAAGAGGGTTTTCTTAAAGAAACAAAAAAAATGTTACTTGAGACTTCTTTTTCCAGTGGAAAGACAATGAGTTTTCCCGTGTTAACGCTTCATGCATCCAAGGCCTGGCTTATGTGTGTAACATCACAGATCTACAGCCTTACACGTCCTATACCGTCCGCGTAGTGGTGGTTTATAGGACAGGAGAAAATAGCACCTCACTCCCAGAAAGCTTTAAGACAAAAGGTGAGTACTAACATCATCGGTACTCAAAAAACTCCTATAAGTTTCTCAGTGCCTCTCTTATCACTTCTTTCACCAATCCTAGAGGTTAACCTTTTCTTAAAAGGTGTAAATTACTATTTCTAGAGCTTGAGTGAAGAAACTGAAAAGAACCAGGAGTCCTTACAAGCATTAACGAGGTAATACCAGCCTGGTCTTGCAGAATCCTGAACTGGGCAAGATTATTTTGCCTTTCAGTATCTTCTGCTTTCTTGTCTGGCTGACATTTTGCAGTGAGAACTAAATGAAAACAGTGTTACTGAGTGTTCAACACATATTTACTCACTGACTACTATATTCCAGATGCTAAAAATAAAAAAAATCCAAAAAGAATGTTAATTAGTGATCCCTATAAGTTGATCCCTATAAGAATCAAGGGAAAAATGCTCCAAAATTTACATAGTTTTCTTTGCATCACTTATTTTGTAGTGAGCTAAGATATATTATTATTCCTGTCACTGATCCATCTAATCCATCATTAATAAAAACTTCGGATACTCATTTAAAAATATACACTCATATGAGAGTATTTCTGAATATTTCTTTAATGTATTTGGCTTTTCTTTTTGGAAATGTATCCTATAGAAAGATGGTATGCAGAATATTTTATACTTCTGACGCATCAGTCAGCATTTTCTTATGTTTCCAAAGCTGGAGTACCAAGTAAACCAGGCATTCCAAAAGTATTAGAAGGGAGCAAAGATTCAATACAGTGGGAAAAAGCCGAAGATAATGGAAGCCGGCTTATGTACTATATCCTTGAGATCAGGTACGTCTGTTTGGAAAAGTGCTTTGTAAACTACAAAGAGCTAAGCAGTTAATTGTAAGGTATTATTAGATCGAAATTAACAATATTTATGAATGTGTATTTATAAATAAATATGAAGGACCTTTAGTTGAAGGACCTTGAGTGCACCATTATGTTCTCTGCTCAATTCCTAGCAGTCAGCCTCAGCACTCCAGTTATAAGGCAGATCACATCATTGTTCTCGGAAATCTGCAACTACTTGTCCGAACTTCATGGAAATAATCCAATCATTGACACATGCAACTAATATTTATTTAATATCTATTTCGTTCAAGAAGCTGAGCTGATGTTTGATGTTAGATGATGGTATGCATGTCAATTTCTGATGATCATTTGTTTTAGCAAGATGAATAATGCCTAGTGAGAACCGGCAGTGAACTAGGTATTTTTCAGAATGTAAAAGTAGGTCAAGGTCCAAAATGGTCTGACCTGTATAGGTCACACAGGATTCTTTATCCATTGTGAAGATTGCAGTTTGCAGTGTGCTCCCAAGAGTCTGAAAATGTGCCTTCAGTGAAAACCGTGCTGCTGATGAACATAAGCAACCTCAGAGCCGGCCAGTATGGGGAGCTCTGTAAATGGTAACTGGCTCAGATGGACTGATTTCATGCCAACTTGAGGGGAGAATTCCAAATTCCACAGACACTCCCCTCACAGGTCCATGAAGCTATCTTTTAAGAAGCTCCAAGGACAAAAGTCACTTCCATAATTATAGTCCTGGCAACTTGAGCTTTAGATCTATTTTTGCTTCATTTTGCTCTGGTACTCCCATAACCTTAAAAAATTTTCCTGTGCATGGTAGAGAATTACATTTGCCGCGCTGCTAACAGAAACCTCCTTGAAATTCCTATTACTGGTTTTCATGCAGCGTCAAATACATTCTAATCTGCTGAGCCGTCTTGGTGGTCTGTGACTGTAATTATATTCACCAGCCCGCCCACAGCACCATCTTGCTAGGACCCCTTTAGCAAGTTTCCTTCAGTGATGGCTTAAGCCCATAGCTCCATAAATTCTTTGCATTTTCTTGCCCCAAGCCTCTACTGTCAGGACAGGGGTGATGGGATAATGGAATGAATTGCTGTACCTTCGGTATCTCAAAGTCACGTCTTCAGTCAGGATACTGGCATACCCAGGTTCTTGCTGATGGTGCGGGGGTAATGGTAGTGTAAAGTGTGTGAACTTGGGAGCTGAGCAGACTGTGTTAGTGTCCAAAGACTGCCACGAGAAAGTACCACCAACTGGGTGGCTTAAAACAACAAGAATTTATTCTCTCACAGTTCTGGGGACTAGAAGTCTGAAATCAAGGTATTAGTAGGACCGTGCTCCTTCTGAAGGTCCTAGGGAAGAATCCTTCCTTGCCTCTTCTTAGCCTCTGGGGATCCAGACTTTCCAGCAATCCTTGGTATTTCTTGTAGATGCATCATGTCAGTCTCTGGCTCTGTCATCACCCGGTGCTCTCTGTGTTTATCTGTGCCTAAATTTCTCTCTTCTCAAGAAGGCACTGGTCTCGGATTTAAGCCTACCCTAATCCAGTATGACCTCATCCTAACTTGATTACATCTAAGAAGGCCTTATTTCCAAACAAGGTCACATTCACAAAGTCTGAGTAGGCATGAGTTTTGAGTTTGGTTGAGTTCTTCAACCCAGGGCCATGTTTAAACACTTGCTTTATTCCTTTTTTGAATTTAAGTTTTCCCATCTGTAAAATGGGACGATGACATTTACCTCCTTAGGTTGTTGTGAAAACTCAATGAAATGAAACAAAATGAAAAGCACCAGTATGGTGGGTTATAAATAGAAGATGCTCAACCAGTGTCAGAATTCTTGTCTTCCTCGGTGGCCAGTAACTGTGAAGAGACATTTTATAAATTTTTAAGGGTCTCTTTCTTTTGGATCAGGGTTGTTTGGATTGAACAATGAAAATGCCAATGCTTAACACAAGACTTCACAGAATGTACAAAAACATTGTATAAAGAGTCTTAGGAGCAGAATGGTCCCTAGGACACTTAGCTCTTGGTAACAGTTGTGAGCAACTCTGCTGCCCTGATCCTCTGGATGTTCTTGACCATTCCCTGTCCCTCAAAGTCTTAGCCTTCCCATCCCTTTCAGGATGACCACTCAGTTTATAGAAGCAGAACTAGCTATCCCTAAGCCTACTGTGGGTTGGTCCTAAAACTGTTGTTGTCTGAAAAGTCCCAGACTTTGAAAAGTTCTTCCCCATCACAAAGGAGGTAATTAGAAGGCCTTGAGCTTGCCTTCAGTTTATGATTCTATTAAAAGACATTCCATTTACAACTTTTGAGCTCCACTCTTGTATTCTTTCCATGTTTCACATAAAGAATGATGTGGGTTGACTTGAGGTGGCGTGTAGGCCAATACAAATGGAAAGAATACACCTCGGAATCTCAGGTATAATGATAATTTTGGTAGTCGAACTATTATACTTTCTTTATCAGTTTTATGTCCTGTATTTTATTTTATCTAGCTGTGGTATACATAAACTACAGATGGCATAAGAGACTGAGAATTAAGAAAGAATAAAAGGGGTGCCTGGGTGGCTCAGTCGTTAAGCGTCTGCCTTTGGCTCAGGTCATGATCCCAGGCTCCTGGGATCGAGCCCCGCATCGGGCTCCCTGCTCCGAGGGAAGCCTGCTTCTCCCTCTCCCACTCCCCCTGCTTGTGTTCCCTCTTTTGCTGTCAAATAAATAAATAAAATCTTAAAAAAAAAAAAGAATAAAAAACTCCAGGTTAGAAACTATGGGCTAATTGTCTTATGTGTTTGAAATTCTGAAGAAAGTTTACACATTCAATTAGCAATAATCGCGCCTCGGATAAACCTCATTGGCTACGATACTGCCACTGCGCAAAGCTGAAAGTTTACACATTCAAATAGCAGGAAAAACCTCTTTCGCTTTCTCTTGGCCATTGATTATTTGTTATTTTCCCAATGGGCTGAGTTGGTGGGCTCCTATGCATTGCCGGGATGACTTTATGAGATTATGCTCAGTTAGGTGTCTGCCTGGGTGGCTCAGTCAGTTAAGTGTCTGTAGCCAGTTAAGTGTTCTGTAGCCAAACCATGTGAGAGGAATGAGATCAAGGGTAAAGTGTGTACTAGGAGATGCTCTGGAGTTCCGTCATTAAAATGATACAGGAGTGTCCAGAAATAATACATATATTGTCTCATATTTTCTATATTTACCATTTTGCTCTTTTTTTTTTGGTAGAAAGGGCATTTCAAATGATTCACAGAACCAGAATTTAATGTGGAAGATGGCATTTAATGGATCCTGCAGTAGTATTTGTACATGGAAGTCCAAAAACCTGAGAGGAAGATTTCAGTTCAGAGTAATAGCCGCAAATAATCTGGGATTTGGTGACTATAGTGGAATCAGTGAGGATATTCTGTTAGTTGGAGGTATGTTACCATGTCTGTCTATATGCTAATTGACTACACAAAGGTTCGGAGATAAAGATAAGTGAATTCTTAACATTAGAAATAAATTGGATGACTGTGTAATTTATCATCCAGACTATGGAACTATTCATTTTATCTGATGTGACCTTCCTAAAACATCAGAATCCTCATGTCATTTTTCTCCTCAGCAATGATCAGCTACTCTTTCATGCCTAACACATCAAGTCAGTGCTCCTGGATAGGCTTCCCAGGCTGTCCACAGTCTGGTCTGGATCCAGCCTTATGTTCCTGCTCCCCATACTCTCACCTTCTACTCAACTGTCCTAAAACGATGCTTTCTACATCTTTCACTGTGTATCCCATTTTAGGTTATGATATATCATCTGTCTAATCACATAGGCTAGAAATCTCAATACCATATTTAATTTTTCCCTCTACTCAGTCACCAAGTTTTGTTCACTTACCATCTTGAATTCCGTCTGTTGAGTGCTCATCTTCCTATTATCACTTTGGCTTTCCTAATTTATCATTTCTTGCCTGTGCTCTTGGCTTAATCACACTGCTGACAATTGATCTAGCTGAAGCACAAGCTGGATTACTTAACCCCCTTTCTGAAATCCCCGAAATGACTCTCCATTCACTGCCTTTGGAATCAAGTGCAAACTTCTGTGTGGCATTTAAGGCCTTCCATGATTTGTCCTCCAATTATAGTTCATTGTTCCTATGCTATAACCGTATCAGACTGGTAAAAGCTTCTTATGACACGAGGCCTTTAGCTTTGGTTTCTCTCTCTCTCTCTCTCAAATGAATAAATAAAGTCTTTAAAAAAAAGATTATACATGTTTCCTCCGCTGTTATGAAGTAGAAGCCTGGGTGGGTATATCATAATGGTGCACTGGTAAACCAGATCTTTGGAAAACCAAACCAAACCAAACCAAACCAAACCTTGACTTTGATGTCCTATGGTGTTAAACGCTCTTGCTATGGGTGATTTCAAACTACCAGTGGTTTAACAACTGGCTTGCAAAGATCTAGTAGGAGCTATTCAGACATATCTGGCATAGCCCTGAAACTACCTAGCTTTATTCTGCAAATTAACTTTTTTTTTCATTTATTTTATTAGACGGTTTTTGGATACCAGAAACAAGCTTTGTACTTACTATTATAATTGGAATATTTCTGGTTGTTACAATCCCAGTGGTCTTTGGTAAGTATAATAGCTTTAAAAATACAGGTAGTAACCTTGATCATATTCGTTGATTTATCACTTAGTGTATTCAACCTCCCACATAAAATAAATTCATAAATTTCACAGTTACCTTTGGCTATACTCTCAGAAGTACTAACTTCTGTGAGTTGTTTTTGATCTTGGAGTAACTATTTTATGAAAAATATATCTGTATTTACACTTCATGGTGTACTTTAGATAAAACTAATTACAAAGGCACCAACTTTTGGCTTTCTGTAAACCAATATTTGTTTCAAATTGGCTACATAACGAGTGCTTTGTGGCTTAGAGTTTTAAGTAAATAAAAGAAAAATAACTCTGGATGTAAAAAAAAATGTGGGATTAATAGGAAAACAGTGATAGTCCTAGGTTGGGATAGTTTGGGTCTCTAGGCAGGCAGAAAAACTGGTTTGGAAGGAGCGGCTCCTCTTTTGCAGATGACCCATCTCTGGCTTATGGGGTCTACTCTCGCGTTCAGATGTCTGAAAGGTAGATAGCAAGGTAGCTATTTCCCACTCTTCATTTTATACTAATGTGTTGGTCCTAGAAGTCTTTTTTTAAAAAGATTTATTTTAATGATGAGATAATACTGTGACAACCCCAGAAATATTGGGGCCAAATATTGGGCCTATAGGGTTCTTTTGGTAATCATACATCCTGGTTCATTCCTGTTGTTTCAGCATAAACATTAATAGGACTTTCAGTGCCCAAAATGTCCTGGTTTGGATTATAAGGTATTTGGTCATCCTATCACTTACTGATATTATGAGTCCCTGACATAATAAGAAAGCATTATAAGAAAGATATGATAGGGCGCCTGGGTGGTTCAGTCATTTAAGTGTCTGCCTTCGGCTCAGGTCATGATCCCGGAGTCCCAGGATCGAGTCCTGCATCGGACTCCCCGCTCAGCAGGGAGTCTGCTTCTCCCTCTGACCCTCCCCTCTCTCGTATTTTCTCTCTCTCAAATAAATAAAATCTTAAAAAAGAAAGAAAGACATGATACTTGCCAGAAAAGAATACTCAAGGACATATTTAGGAAATTGTAGCCTGTTTTTTTCATATAGAAGGGAAAGTTTAAGGAAAAGTTACAAACATAAAGCTAAACTCTCTCAGGATAAAGAAAGCCACTATTTTACTAAGTGGTCTAAATCTTTATTCTTTCCCCAAACTGATTGGAGTTGTAAACTATCAGAGAGCACACTGAAACTTGAATTGAGGTTTCTTTTCATAGATTCCACCCAGAGATATATGGAACTCCTTTAGCTAACTTGGAAAGCTAAAAATTTCAGCTGACCCTGCCAGGATCTTAACCTGTGGTTCCAGGGAGTCTAAGCGTTGCACAGCTGATGCTTGGGCCACTAAGCCAGCCCCTCCAGAATTACACGTATGACTGTAGTATATTTGGCAGTTGGCATATAAGCTTGACTGCTTGTCTGCTTTCCTACTGGGAAGGAGTATTACACGAAGAATCTTTCATCTGACCTTTGCTTGCCTACGTGTACATCACCATTGTTCAAACCCATAACTCTAGTGGATGAGCATGAGGTAATTTCAGACAACCTATTGTGCTTTCAAGACATCCTATGGATATCTGACTTTCTCAGGATTTAAAGGTCTTTATCCTATTTGGAACTTATGAATTTTTTAGTGCAGCTAAGCTAATCTGCTTCTTTGCTTTTAGTAGCAGTGCATGTGGTTTTACTAGTAGGAGTGGGTGAGTGCATGAGAAAAGATTGAGTTTATTAAAATAAGGAAAAGTAGCAATTGTTTAAACATATTTGTATTGTGCTGGGGGCTCTCAGCAGTCCTACTTATAAATATAAAATTGAAACAGTGATTTAAAAATAAACATCGGCAGCCTTGGCTTTGGTGAGTGGTCGCATCTAACATGCAACGTTAGCCTCGTGCTGGGAGCAGAGGGAAATATGAAGCCAGAATATTCAATTGCTGGCCTTGGCAGCTTGCCATTTAATGAGGGAGGTAAGACATACCTGTGTGAAAATATAAATCGTGAGAAATAAAAGGCAAGAGGACATGACATGTGCTGGACACTGTGATAGAAATGCGGACCGAGAGCTACACTTGGTCTTAGACATTGAAAACCGAGAGATCAGCAGAGCGTCAGGGTCTTGGAAGGCATCACTGGGAGCTGGGCCTTTAAAAAAATGAAGAGGGGTAGGGACAGCTTTTCAGGTTTGAAAAATTGCATTAGCAAAAGTATTTAAGATCTTTCCCTGCGTGGTCCCTCAGATGGAATTTCACTTGAATAAAATGCTAACCTGTTGGATATAGAATATACAATGGAATAAAATTCAAATTTTAATAATCATCTTACAAAACACCCTTGGTGTTTTCAACTTTTGAACCAATGTTCTAGTATAGATGGTTGATCTTATGACATAATTGTATTTTAATTTCCAAAAATCACTTATTTTCATGAGGATGAAAATAGTATTTGCTCATTGTATGAAGAAGACAATATAAATCATCCATGATTTCACAACTGAGAAGACCACTGCTAACATTTGGTGGGTTTCATTCCAATAGTTTTTCTGTATGCTTGAGTATGTATATAAACTCTTGTACTCTGCATTTTAAAAAAAGAAGCGTGCCATTATAATTGAAAGCATTCCTCAGATCTACTATAGGAGTATAACCTGGACATATCTGGACTCAGAAATAAATTTGCAATTTAATTATAATGCAAATAATTATGTAATAATTTTAATGCAAATTTGTTTTGGTTTCTGTTGCCTCTAGTTTAAGGGCGATTTTGAGAAATAAGTTCTGATATTAAGATACTTCAACTTGTTTATAACAGCAATAAGAAATGCATGAAGCTTTGGTTTGAGACATGAAATAAGAAGTGATGTGTTCTAAGTTATTTGTTTTTATAAGTCTTTGTACCGAGGTTTAATTAGTTTTTCTACTATGGACACATTTTTCAATCAAATTCCGTTATTCTACCCATGGTGTTCTTATATATAAACATTTAAAATGTTAACATTTCTTGATGAAAAAAGAAAGCAATGTTTTGTTTTGTAAATTATGTCCTTTTCTCTTTATAGTCTGGCACAGAAAATTAAGGAATCAAAATACTCCCAAGGAAGGGCTGACGGGTCTCATAAACGAAGACAAAGAGTTGGCTGAGCTCCGCGGTCTGGCAGCTGGAATAGGGCTGGCTAATGCCTGCTATGCCATACAGTATGTAACCTGGGCCCTCACTATGGGGCACCTAGATGAAGAGTGGGCAACTATAAAGAGAGTGCCCATGGGTCCCGTGTTGCCCACGATTGTCTTGGTCCATGCCCATTATTCTGGCATGATTATTAATATCATCCCCTTCCATTTTCAAATGTGACCTGAGATGGATGGCAAATTATGTGGTTATTCTATCCTAAGGAAAATAAGCAAAATTCCATTGTGTTCCAGTGTTTTATCGCATAGTTATAAAGTAAACGAAACAAGGACATAAGTACTGATTGGAAAAGAACAGACGGTAGCATGATTGGTTCAACTGGGAGCATCCAGAAGAGAGGAATTCCAAGGGTCCCCTGCCTGTGCTGTTAAGTCCATCTGAGTCTGTTTTCAGAAGCTGTATAGTGATTGCCTACAAAAGCTCTTTAGGATAGTTGAGTTTTGAACTTATGTTGTCATCATAATTTTTTTTTTAAAATTCAATTAGCCAACATATAGTATGTTGTGAGTTTTTGATGTAGTCAAAATAATTAAAGAAAATATTTAAATGTCTTTTTATGCAAGACACTATATTGTGGTTTATGCAAGACACTGTATTACGGCCTCTTGCTAAGAGGAATTATGTAGTCATAGGCCTTGAAATTTATAATCTGAGATATAGAAATGGAAGATTTGAAGTAGACACGGGTGATCTAATTTAGTGATTCAGAGGTGACTTTTCCTTGAGAAAATACTCAGCACATTTGATATTCAAGATTCTCTTTTAAAAACTCAAAGCATTTAGACAATTTTTTCCCTCTCATAATATTCCAAGTGAGAGTTGGCTTCTAAAAGTTATGGAGAAGGAGCTGATTTTTGTAGTCATACTAAATTTTGTTTTACACAAAAGATCAGGTGTGTGAAATAGTTAAAGTGAAAGTTTTTAGGCTTATAAACCCAGATGTATTTATTACTAATTTGCAATAGCTTTTCACATAAATTGATTACCTGAAGAAATTAATGACACAACTTTTTAACAAAACAAGCTACAGTAAAAACTCCTGAGTCAATGCACACACAGGCATGTTTCTATCAAGATTATGGTAAAAGTGATGTGACATGCTCTCTGTGTTTTGGAATAGGGAAGGAATATTCTGGAAGGTGGAATAGGGAAGGAATAGAAACACAAGATTCCCTGCCACTATATTACATAGAACAGTGTTGCAAAATCATGAGATTTCTCTTTCTCATACTCTTTCTCAAACACTAACTCCCAACACCAACTTGTAAACCAATGTATTTTGGGACACCAAAAATACTATTTTCCAGTACTCTTCCAACCCAAGAGGAGATTGAAAGTCTTCCTGCCTTCCCTCGGGAAAAACTGACTCTGCGCCTCTTGTTGGGAAGCGGGGCCTTTGGAGAAGTGTATGAAGGGACAGCAGTGGACATCTTAGGAGCTGGAAGCGGAGAAACCAAAGTAGCAGTGAAGGTAATGCAGATCTTTTAATTCCTTGACATGTCGGGTCAGCACATTTACATGGATTTACATGGATAAAACTGTAGTAACATATGAGTGATCTTGATTGAAAAGACAGCTGAAAGTGGGAGTCCATGCATGACAACAGAAATGACAATGTTTCTTCCATTTCTTCCTAAGCTCTGTAATTCATAGTTACCACTAAGGTAACTGATTAGCTAAGACTCGGCAGGTGGTTTTTCCCTTTGAATACACTGTAAGAGGACCCGGGGTGGAAAGCACGTTCTCCATGTCTCGGGTATGGGGGCAGTTGCTGCTGATGCAACTCGGCCTTCGCAGTGTGAAACAGCCCTAGTCCATATGTGAACTCTATTTATGAAAATGGAAATGTGAATTTCATATCATTTTCACGTGTTAAGAAATATGCTCTTTTCGACTTTTGTCCAGCCGTTTGAAAATGTAACGTGTCACTTATACCTCAGGAAAGCTGGAAAAACACAAAGTTAAAGCTGAACAACTATTTTCAGAGCTCAAGCTGGACAAAAAAAGTTGCAGGCTGGTATTGGTCTCCAAGCTAGAGTTTGCTGACCCCCGGTAGGACACAGTTATTCGCATGGTATATTGAATGTAGTTTTAAGGAAGTGCTGGGTAGACTCTCGTATTTGTCTAAAACCTTTTCATCGAGGGATGATGAATCTTTTATGTAACTGGGCAACATCCTGACCACTGCTTGTTAGGAATTTGTTGCTTTGAGAGAGGGCTATACAACCAGAAAGGTTGGCAAAATCCTCTCCACTGCCAAATGATGCAATCTAAAAGTGCTTTAAACTACTCTAGCCTCACCTGGTGTAAACAAGTGTTTATTTTTCTCACATAACGAGAGGACTGCGGGTTTTTGGTGCAGTACTGTGTTAGGTCAGAGCCAGTATATCTGAAACTCTCTTGACTTTGTACATGTGTGTTGCCTCATGATCCCAAGATGGTTGCCAAAGCTCAGGCATTACATCTTCATTCAGGTCAGGGCAAGGGGGAAGGAATGATGTTAGGTGTATATGTTCAAAAAAGTGGAAGTTTTCCACAAGCTTCTCTTCCCTTCAGCAGTTTTCCCCTTACACCGCATTGACCAGAATTGACACAGATGACCACCCCTATTTGCAAGGGAGGCTGGAGAATTACAAAACACAATTTTCCTGATTCATTACGACCAATTGTCTGGGGCTGGGCATCTTGCCTCTAAGAGACAAATTAGGGGATCATTAGCAAGGAAGCCGGGGGTAACAGATATTGGGTAGAAAACTTTGAAAATTAAGAAACTGGCCTACACACCAAATTTGTTCTTTTTAAAATGTCTACATTTTTGGAGGGAATTTGTATAGATGTTACTAGGTCTTTTGTCTTTCAGGCTTTCCCACTTGGACACTAGTTCTAATACAGGCTAAGTTTTGAATGAGTTTACAGAGCACATGCACATGTATTAGCCATGATCTATTTCCAGCTTTCAGGGCGAATATTACAAAACAAATCAAAGATTGTCTCCATTAACCCACTGAGCTCACAGAATGTCTGCTATACTGATTGCTGGCTTATTTTGTATTGTCTAGACTTTGAAGAAGGGCTCCACAGACCAGGAGAAGATTGAGTTCCTGAAAGAGGCACATCTGATGAGGTATTGTGGCAGCTCTGGCTTCATTTTCCCTTGATAGGAGTAGAAAGCTTTTATATCTGATTGGTAAATTGTTAACATTCAAAATGACCTGACATCACAGGTCATGCCCCAAACAAACATGGCTGAAGTTTAGGCATAAATATGTCTGTGGTGACAAGTGTTCTATAGAAACCAGTCTTCCAACAGGCAGTCCTCAGGCAAAAGTTCTTCATTTTTTGACCTTCAATAAGCAGCGTGTTTCGCAAGTGACATCTGAGGCTGTTCAGCTTTAAACATGCGTATGTTCTTCTAAATGTGTGATAGTGGCTTGAATATCTGGATTAAGGGAGAGAGCTCTAAGTACAGGGATGTCAATGAAAATATCCTCTGTCTTAGTAAACTTATCTTCAAAGTTAGAGTCAGTTGCTGGTCAAGAAAACTGCTCAGAGGCATCTTAAAGGGAGGGCCTGAGACGGTGGTCCGGGCGGGGGGGTGGGGGTCCCAGCTGAGGGTTCTAATCATTTGATCGGGGTTTTCTTGGTTTGATGTCTTGAGAAAATGGTGGAAGCCAAACCTGCGTGTCTGAATTGTTTCTCCAAAAGGAAGAGAATAATATTACATACTTGTGATGACTGAAAGTGTAACGCCTTCAAATATCTTTTGAAAGATAGTGGTTAAGATTACTTTCTTTACCAAAACATAAAATCCTTCCTGTGAATGTTTCTTCTAAAGATCACCTATTACAGCCATATGCACTGGCCACTAGGGGTTGCCGTATCATCTCTCTAAGGCAAGCACAGGGACTGGTACTTGGAAAAGGAGACTTGCATTTATTAGAGAAAAACAACCCCCGCCCCCGCAAACAGGAGTTTTGAAGGAAACCGGAGATAAAGAATTGCTCTATTTCCCGTAGGCCCTCAGCCAGGGCGCCTGTTGCTGTCATGTCATCCTGCCTGTCTCTTTCCACCTTGTAGCAAGTTTAACCATCCCAACATTCTGAAGCAGCTTGGAGTTTGTCTGCTGAACGAACCCCAATACATTATCCTGGAACTGATGGAAGGAGGAGACCTTCTTACCTATTTGCGTAAAGCCCGGATGACAAAGGTAGGAAATGCGGTCCCCGTATTGGTTTTGTAATGCAAATGCCCTATAACTTCCCACTAAGTTTCTTTAAACTCAGTAGACTGCAGTTTGGTCAAACCTCAGAAGACTTCTGTGGAAAGAATTCTTGTATTTCCTTCAGTTGGATTAGGACAATTAGAATCCTGGGCTAACTTCTGGCATTTTCTGGTTATTTGAGGCTGTTTTTCATATTTAATGGGAAAATAGGTACCTCACTCCCGAAATCATTTTTTCTGGAGAACAGAGATGGTATGGCGTTGGAAAGGCACATCTTTCTCTGTACTTAATCTGTATGCCTGTCTGTCCCAAATTGTTACTTGCAAGCCCTCATGTCTTTATTGACTACTCTATGTCCCTACCCAGTCGGCATATCTGTTTGGATTTTCATAGGCATCTCGAACTTGTGTTGGCCAGAACAGAAATCTTGATTTCATACCTCGTCCTCCAAGCCATCCATCCAGTTCCTTGCTTTCTCTTCTACGACCACACTAACAAGCCCAGCCAGCTCTGCAGTTCTGCCTACAGGATGTAGGACTCCATCTTGTCTTCCCTTGTCTTCTGTCCTCAGTGCTCACCTGCAAAGTCTGTGGGATCAGGGCCAGCTGCGACAGCACCTGTGGGAAACTACCTTCTCTCTCAGACGAGAAACACACGAGACAAACAAGACACTAACATTTAAAGATTTAAAAAAAAATTGGTTTTTATTTCTATCAAAGGGCACATTCTATGGCTAAAACACTGAAATATAGAACGAGGTTTATAGTGAAAGACAGTCTCGTCCCCACATGCCAGGCGTCTACACGTTTCTTCTGGTATTTACCGCCATGTTCCTACACGCTCTGTATACTGCTGCGCATTGATTTTTTTCAATCTTGGGGGAAATCTCCTGACTCCCTACTATGAGAGGTGAGGATTTAACTCTCTTAGACTGACTCAGTACCAGCCCAAACCCCACCAGCTCTACACATTGAAAAGTTTGTTCCCACATCCTCTGACAGTTAACAATTTTCAGATAAATCAATAGTGCAGATTTACATTACTATGACTACTACTTGCTGTGATTATGGTTTTTTTTTTCCCCTTGGGTGAGAATAATAAACACCTCTTTTATTTTCCCCATTTGCTTCATTTTTTATATATCTCAACCCTTTGACAGAATCGTGGCGCTTCTATCACTGGGGTTAAATAGATCAGCTGATCTAATACCCAACAGGTTTTTTTCTTGGACGCTCTCCTCCTGGAGCCAGTGTGGGTGCTTGTCCTCTGGGCTCTCGGCAGAGCTGTTCTCCTTGGAGTTACCTTCACATTTACCCTGCAAATTTTCTTGCTGGACCTTAGTTTCCTCTGTTCCATGACTTTTTTGTTCTGTTGTAGAAGAGAGAAAGCATGCGAGTGAGGCAAAAGTCTCCTTTTCTCCCCTCTTTTTGAGAAACTGCCCTTTTTTCTTCCCTCACACTTGATGAATAAGTTGGCTGGATTCTAGGCTGAAAACCCCTTTGCCTTTGTTTTCTAGTTTGTACAGTTGCCTTTAAGAAGTCTCAGGCCATTCTGATTCCTGGACTTAGGATCAGTGACCTGCTTTTTGCCCCTCCTCTCTGGAAAATTTTAGGAACTTCTTATCTGTGGTACTTTTTTTACCAATCTGGACACTCAGCCTTGAAAATCACCCCTTTAGTTCTGGGATTTTTTTATATTATTTTTTACTAATAAATAAAATTCTTTGTCTCCTCTATTTCCTTGTTCTCGAAACTCTATTAGCTGGATAATGGACCGCTTTGTTTTATCCTTTTGTTCTATTAGCCGTTTTCTCCTGTTTTCCAACTCTGTATTTGTGCTCTCAATTGTGGTAGATTCCTGTTACTTTTAAAATAGAACTTAAAATTTTAATTTTCCACAGACTCGTTCTTATATTTTGATCGCTTCTTGAAATAATATATATTTTTTTTCATATGGGCAAAAACTTATCTAATCTTTCCTAGGACACTAATTATAGTTTTTTAAAGTATTAATTTGCTTCCTGCATTGTCCTGATTTCCTTTATCCTCTTTGCTCTGGGATCTGTTTGTAATGTGAGAAGCTTTTCTCAAATGTTTGGTGATTTGTGGTTGATCTTCCTATTTAACAGGGAGGCCTAAGAAGCTGACTGGAACCTGTGTGTCTATGGCAGCTTCCTTTTGGTTGTCCTGTGGACCCTGCTTTTTCACTGAGGGGTCCCCTAATCTTCTAATGACAGTATCTGGGTGTCTTCCCTGGCACACCCCACTTTCCCCAGAGAGGAATCTTTATGGGTCCTGCCTAGGCCATCAGTGCCTAAGCCTCAGTTCAGGGAGGTGAGAGAGGAGGGGGTTGGAGGTCCGAAGGCTGAGTATAGGGGCTCTCATTTAATTTTCCTCTCCATTTTCAGCACAGTGTCTGAGTGTGACTGGTATCTTTGAACTTGGAGTTGTTCTGGTTCCGTGTGTGTGTGTGTGTGTGTGTGTGTGTGTGTGTGTGTGTGTTCTGCAGTGGAAAGCCTCCTGCTGTGGTGGGAGGACCTCGGATCTAGTTAGCTCCTAAAATAAACTTCCAAACATTCCTCTTGCTTCCAGGCTTGCCCCTCACCCCTACATTCAGAGATGCCTGTAGGGGGTTTTCTAGTGAAACACAGCCTGATTCTTGTCTTTCCCCTTGCAGGCAGCCAAACTGTCTCTCGGCTCTGCTGAAGGACCACCCCTCCATCCACTTCGCTACCCCAAAATGTTTCATGCACTAAATTTATTTTCCTGATGTATTTGTCCTCGTGAGATTATAAACATTTCCCTTATACTGTCATCTTAGTAAGGTTTGGGGAGAGAGTGGGACTAAAAATGCACACATTCAGTCCCCCATCTTTAACAACCTGTGTTTATCTGTAGGTTGTGTTTTGTTTGTTTTGGGGTGGAGAAGAGGGGATGAAATGAAAATATGGGCCAGCTCTTTCCAATTTATTCCTATTTAGTCAGGATCCTGATGGTTACACTGATTGGTTCTCGAGGGTTCTTCCGCTGCCTTTCCTGAGCAGGACAGCTTCCGTGCCTCACTGCCCTCACTCCAACCAGTGGGCAGGATGCTGTTAGGTGCTGAGTACCAGAGCGCCACAGGCTCTAAGTCCCCATCACGCCAAGTTCATTTGGAGCCAGCCGAGTCTCCACAGGGAGTGCTCAGAGGCAACATTCCAGAACAGCCACAGCGTCCTTCTCTCTATCCCAGCTCCAAGACTGCAGTGCTGGGTTGAATACATCAGGATTGACTGCATCTAGCGCATACACCTTAGTCCAGTCTTTCATTCTCAGGACCTTAGTTTCTGCATCTATAAAATGGGATATTGAATTGAAAATGTCCTCAGGCTCTTTTTTTTAGCTCTAATATCCTAAGATTCTACTAAGACAGAAGAAAGTAAAAAACAAAACCAAAAACCAACCTATCAAAATAGTATAAATAGATAGCCAGATACAATCAATTCATCAGTTTTTTGCTGCATGTTTATTATACAGTAGTGAAGGATGTGGCTCTTGCTTTCAAGGACTTTGCCACACGGTAGGGAGGTAAGTCACATATAAATAACTTATTTAAGATAGAAAGTGGGAGGGCCTATCGGAGTGCAGTAGAGACTATATTGTGGACGCTCAGAGGAGAGAGATGATTTCCAACTCGGGAGAACTGGGAAGGCTTCACGGAAGAGGTCTTCCATTTGAGACACAACTAAAGTAGGGGATAGAACAGTCTCTGAAACAACACCTTCCCACATGAGTCTTGAAAAGCTATCACCAGGAGCAGACCCAGGTGGAGGTCTGGGGGGTTTGGCAAGAGATGACAGGTGACAGCCCAGGGCAGGAGCATCTGGAGTCAAGGAGCCCCAACATGGGGTGATGAGGTATCCTAACAGGTTGTCACAGGGGCTGTCAGGAGCAAGGGATAGTTAGAGACATACACAGACAGGCAGCATTAAAATCTGTCCACGGGGAACATGATGCTAGCCACCAGGCTATAGTTCAGAAGCAAGGTTCTAAGTGAGGAGCATCTTCGGTAGAGTGGGCTTTGCCAAAAGCAGAGCAGGATTCCACTCACAGAGGAACCGAGGAACCAGTCTGGAGACCCAGCAGGGACTCAGACACAGGCCAAGAGACCGGTGTCTGGTGTCTGCTGGATCTGAACAGTGTTGTTGGAGGATTGATTCTTGGGGGTAAGATCAAGCCTCGCTATCGGACCGAGGTGTGGTAGAGCAGGACCATGGTGATGTTGAGTCTGAGAACATGGAGAATCTTCCCAGTCTGGGGACAAGACATGAGCTTGTTGGGGAAGCTGGGGGAGCAGCACTTAAGAGCACTCATCTGTGAGAAATTGAGAGGTTTCAAGGTTGGGAATCATTTGAGATGCTTGGTGAAGGATGTGGATGGAAATCAAGAATAAGAAGGGCATTCCAGACTGGTAGCAGAAATAAAGAGGAGCGGTTGAGAAATGCAGAGCAGGTATAAAAACTGCAGGTGGCCCAGTGTGGCTGAAGAATAGATTGGGAGAGGAAACGCTAGGGGACTTCAGTGGAGGTAAAGAGCAGCCTGAGGCCACCATGGAGTCTGTGCTTAGGAATCTATAATAGACTCCACACGCAGTGGGTCACAACGAAGCAGGCTTGTTAAAGCACCAGAGGCTGGAGACAAGTTTGGGATGTGTCAGATAGTCAGATAGGGAGGATAATGGCCTGAACGAGGGTAATTGCAGGGAAATGTCAAGGAAAGACAATATATGAATGTAACCTCGGGGAAGGAACTTTGAATTTTTTCCATATGGTGCCAATAAAATCTTCCACTGGCTTTTTTTTGTGTAGAAATCACTGCAGCTGGTATAGGCTCAACTAAATATGCATGCTGGCTCTCAAGGAGGAGAGGAGTCATCTGTGACCTTGAAATAGGGTGCTGCTAACAATTTATGTGGGGGCTCATCTGAGGAACAAGCCCATTGTCATGACTGACATTGCAGTGTGACATTGGGCCAATAATTAAACTAGCTAGTACTGATTAAATTATCATTATTACATCTTATGACAGCAGCTACTATTTATTAAGTATCTGTTATATACCAGCCCGATTCCATATCTTATCTCAGATCCTATATGGCTAGTACTGTCATTCCCATTTGACATATGAGAAAGGTGCTTAGTACTACTGGGTATTTACCCCAAAGACACAGATGTAGTGAAAAGAAGGGCCATATGCACCCCAATGTTCATAGCAGCAATGTCCGCAATAGCCAAACTGTGGAAAGAGCTGAGATGCCTTTCAACAGATGAATGGATAAAGAAGATGTGGTCCATATATACAATGGAATATTACTCAGCCATCAGAAAAGATGAATACCCAACTTTTACATCAACATGGATGGGACTGGAGGAGATTATGCTAAGTGAAATAAGCCAAGCAGAGAAAGTCAATTATCATATGGTTTCACTTATTTGTGGAACATAAGGAATAACATGGAGGACATTAGGAGAAGGAAGGGAAAAATGGGGGCGGAATTGGAAGGAGAGATGAACCATGAAAGACTATGGATTCTGAGAAACAAACAGGGTTTTAGAGTGGAGGGGGGAGGGGGGATTTGTTAGCCCGGTGATGGGTATTAAGGAGGGCACGTACTGCATGGAGCACTGGGTGTTATACGAAAACAATGGATCGTGGATCACTACATCAAAAACCAATGATGTATTGTATGGTGACTAACATAACATAATAAAATTAAAAAAAAAAAAGAAAGGTGCTTAGTGAATTAAGCAATGTGATCAAGTTCACACAACTCGTAAGTAGAACTAGGTTTCAAATCTTGGTCTGTCTGAACTGACACCCTGAGATCTTTCCAGTAATGATCCTATATTGCCTCTGCCTACTAAAAATAGTCTTATTTATGTATATTTCAGTAGAAAGTATGTAAATCTAGCTCTTTCCCTCTTTGTTTGAGTTCTTGTAACCAGAACTAAAAATACCTTTAAAACATCACGTGTATGTTTTGTACAAACTGGAAAAGTACTTGTAACTTTTCTTTCATTTCTTACAGTCTCATGGTCCTTTGCTCACCTTGGTTGACCTGGTGGATCTGTGTGTAGATATTTCAAAAGGTTGTGTCTACTTGGAGCAGCTGCACTTCATTCACAGGTACGGTGAATTCTAGATACAAGGTTCTTAATGGACATCGGCACAATAATCACCTGAGGTTTGGGTAAAACATACAAGATAATTAAACATTTCATTACTTCAAAATAGCAAAAGTTTTTGTAAAAGGTCTCTCTTCTCTAGAGACCTAGTAGGGTTCCTTGTCTGATCTCTGGAACTTTATTATTAGCATTATTAAATATAGCTTCTGCCATAGGGATCTGGCAGCTCGGAATTGCCTTGTCTCTGTGAAAGACTATACCAGTCCATCACGGGTAGTGAAGATTGGGGACTTTGGACTCGCGAGGGACATCTATAAAAATGATTACTATAGAAAGACAGGGGAAGGCTTACTCCCCGTTCGGTGGATGGCTCCAGAAAGTTTGATGGATGGAATCTTCACTACTCAATCTGACGTATGGTGAGTTTAACAGGACACAGAGGAATTCAGGCAGAACCAGCCAATGTCAGAGCCAGAAGGGAATATAAAAGGTCATCTAAACTTGTGGGACTATTCTTGGGTCTCAGTATTTTCACCCCTCGCTCTCATCAGTTTTGATCTGTTATCTTACTAGTATATGTGAAATAGATACATTTACTTCAAGTATTCTATCACTGTCCAAAAGCGTAGCGGCTATGACTAATAGGAATTGGTACATATGACTCGATGTCCAAGTATGTGTCCAAATGCCTACTCTTTTGGGATGTGTGGTCATTAATTTATAGGTAGAGTTTAAATCATGGATCTCAAAAACAATATGACATTGGGGAGATTTGGGCATCCCTTTATTATTAAGATAGGGTCACTCATGTTTGCTTGTTGACCCCAAATTTTGATTTGAGCTACACAAAATGTAAAGATTTGTTCAATAACTTTTAAGCTGGACTGGCCCCAGGCAAAATTAGTGACGAGATAAAATTAGGCCTGAGTGTTGCCAGTTCACATTCATGCCTTTCCTCTCCACGTTTACTAGCAAGGGGGAAAAGGTGAAATGCTTTCTTGCTTACCCCTACATTAGTCTGCATGTTGATGTTATGAAAGCCTTAAGTAGTGGAGGTCTGCAGTGCAGTTTCAGCTGAGAAGGAGGAACAAAGTGTGTGTGTGTGTGTGTGTGTGTGTGTGTGTGTCCCCTAAGCCTTCCTATCACCTTTGAAGTGTTGCTAGTAGGCAGTTGCTTTTTCTACTTTTTCTTGAGGTCAACTGGCTTTTAAGTCTCCCATTTGCCTTTTATGGGGCCAATAATGCCAATCACAAAGTAGATCCCAAGAGCCCCAGGAGTCATTACATTGGACAAACTACTCTAAACATGATGTTTGTAATAAGTATAATTAAAGTAAACTCTTTAACATCCTTAGGTCTTTTGGAATTCTGATTTGGGAGATTTTAACTCTTGGTCATCAGCCTTATCCAACTCATTCCAACCTTGATGTTTTAAACTATGTGCAAACAGGAGGGAGACTGGAGCCACCGAGAAATTGTCCTGATGATCTGTAAGTTAATGATGCTAATATAAGCACCTAAAAACCAAAAACATGTGCCCATGCAATCTTATGCCTCACTGGCATGGTATTTTAAAATAAAACCCAGAATTTATATATTTGTGTTGTCTACATAAAATGTAAGTTGATTGTAACATTTAATTTACTAAATACACGATGGTCTCTTTTTATATATACATGAAATTTCACTTCAGAAACAAAATTTAGAAGAGCAGAATATATTTATACTCTTGATAGATGAATTCTAATAAAGATATAAAAGCACTGTGTATACACAAACATAGTCTTTTTATTTTGGAAGATCTAATTTGGCTAATACCTTAATTTGCATATTAGGAGATCCTATTAAATAGGAATCTATTCTTTAAAAGTTAGATTGCCTTTGTTGATGCAGCTGATCCTGGGACATGGTACTATTAAAAATTACACAGGCTGTGATCTATTTATGCACTTAACACAAAGTGACTAAGAATTAGTGACTCTATTAAACTGATCCTGGCTACTAATCAATTCGTGATTCTCAGGAGAGTAAGCAATTTTGATCTAATTGTAAAGAAAAATAAGCCCAGTTATTTTGCCGAGTAATAATCTGTCTTCTTGTGAAAAACCTCAGCAGAAATAACAAGTTCTAAAACTTTTTCTAAGAGATGTTTGCCCCAAGAAACTTCGAAAGGAACAAATACTAAACAAGTATAAAGTCCTCTGTTACGTGCACAATACCAAGCCACATATTATATGGAATATATAGGTGTTTAAACCATGGCCCCAGCTCTTCAGCATCTCAGAATGTATTTTGAAAGAAGAGAAACACACATGGAACAGTTGGATAACAAGCCAACATGTAATAAAGTGCTAAACCGTGTGGTACAGACAAGTGCAAAAGGAATTAGCAGTATGCGGATACACACCACGGCTGCAGTGCCCTGACTATGCTGTGTTATTTTAGAGGATTATTCAGACTGGAGCCAAAGGATGATTAAGAACTGGGCACCTTGGTTGGATGTTCTACTGGTGAACGTTTTTGTATTACTTAAATCTTGCGGCCAGAAGAAGAAGAAGAAGATTTGAATCACTGCTTGTTTCTGATTGGGCTTTTATAGACTCTGGGACATTTACAGGGAGATCAGATGTACATACACCTGATCAAGTTTGGTGACTGTGCTTAAAAATGATTCATGGTCCTTTTGGGGGAGATGGAAAAGATTCTGGAAATGGGAAGTCAGAAATTATACCCAATTTGAAAACCTTTGGTCTAGGGTTTGAGGAAAAACCCCAGCATGACTAAGCATGAAATATATTTTTATTGGCTAGCAAACTAATCACTGCTCAGCATCTCTTACATATCTATCAAACACTCAGGAATTTTCCTCAGAATTTCAATTGTACCAAATTTTTATTATCCTGTTAGAATTTTATCTGGCCTATTTCCCCCTAGGAGGTACCATGTACCTCATCGCAATTACCCAGTTTTTTTGGATAGGCATTTTAGGAATCAATCACTGAATTGTACATTTTGATTGATGTGTTCATTTATTTTGGAGAGGATGGAGGTGGATAATTACTGGGCGGTTGTGGAGCAGAAAAATGTAGGTATGTTGAACTTTGCTCTACCAAGGTGTATCCAGGTACGCAACTAGAAAGAGGAGGAAGAAGGGATGCTAGAAAAGTGCTAGAAAAACATTCCAGTTTATGGGCAGACAAAGATATTCCATATAACATTTATGTTCTATATTTATATAACATACATTTATAGAACTCTAAATATATAACTTAATATTCTATATAACTTTATGTTGAATAATTCATTGGTTGGATATATTATTGCCCTAATTTTATAAAAATATCATTCCCTTAAAGCCCAAATTTTCCATTGGCGGCTTTGAAGTTCATTTGAACATCGGTCACTAAAAAGTAAACAATGCTCCCAGCCCCCTAAGGGTTGCGTGCTCTCAGAGCCCTGGGAAGGGTTAAGGATCCATTGCCAACCAGGAAAACAAGTGTGCTAGGAAATGGAGCTCTCAGCCATGCCATTCAATCTGGCCACGGCCTTAAGTTGTCATGATAAAGATTAACTACTCTCCTTAGAGTACAGAGGAAACTGATTTTTATTTGAAGCAGTTCTCTGAGATCACAGGCCCAGCTTAGAGGGTTGAAAGTCTGCACTGAGCCGCGCTGCACCTTCTATTCACTGCCTAAATGCTCAGCACCTGGATGCACTCTGGGTCAGGTGAGCCCATAGATGGCTATGCTGTGCTCAACTATTAATGGAATGCAGGAGTTCAGAGCATTCCTGCCCTTCTTTCCATAGCCTGGGATGTATGGTGGAAAGCCCGGTCCTCAGTATTCTCTTCAACTTTCAGTTTGCACAACATCCACGCCACTCTTGAGAAGAAACGGGATCAAAGGGCAATCTACTTCAAGTGAGAGCTCTTGGGGGTTCTCTGACAGATGTATCACAGTGGTAACTGAAACTACTGGAGAGAATCTCAAATGTAGGAGGTGACAATGGGAGGGCATGAAGGTTCACCATCTTATTTTTACCTCTTAAAAAATATGTACACCTAGATGGTAATTGGGCCTCTTTGGGATTGGTTATAATGAGTAAGGGAGTTCTGGAAAATCTGTATTTTATGTGCTTTGTTTCAATACCTATAGAAACTCATCCCCTTCATACTGAAAGATGCTGTGAAATTTTCATCTGTTGAATTTCAGTTGCTTTATGAATTCAAGGACTCTAATACTCAGAGAGACCAATAATGAACATGGCTAATGAGTCTCATGCTATTTTAAAAAAACATTGAGGCAAAGGAGAGTAAAGGGTTGGCATGGTAAATGGAGGAATTTGAACTTGAACACTTAGCCAAGTGAAATATTTCAAGTATGAGTGAGTATTTTGTAGAGCTACAAAAACCAGCCTAGGGAAATTTTAACAAAGCAAATGACCTGTAAGTTTATTTAGAGTACTATGCTCGAATATTTGTAACTATAACATAGGATAAGTGCGATATTGAATTGCGACAAGTGCAGGATTGTAAGGGAAGACCCGATGCCAAAGGTATAGTTGCTGTTATTAATTTACCTGAAAGATGTGAGAAATGCATGTTTTAGGAGTTGTTATATTCATAAACGCCTTTTCGTTCCACTGCCACCTCAATGCTGTTTAAGAGTGTAAGTTGCACTCCTTATTTTTAAATGACTATTGCTTTCTAGAGCTCCTCTTTTCTTAATCTAGGGCAATTCCCTGCTCCTTTGCTCCTGGATGGTGGGAGAGAAAGATTTGGTATACTATCAGGTCGTATGTATTTGCCATCAGAAATTTAAGAATAATGATTGGGTTCAATGTAAATGAAAGCCCCTTAGACAAAAGACAATAGTGATGTCTGTTGAAATAAGTTACAGGGATTAAACAAGAGGCTGAACATCTGGAGGGTCATTTGAGTGGGTGAGAAACAGACTAAGTGGTGACTGTTAGGAATGGCTTCTTCCTCCTTGCACCTCCTTCCTTCTCCCCTTCTTTCTTCCTTCTCACTTTTTCTTTTCTCTCCTTCTGAATCATCTCCGTTAAGTATATTGAGACCTTTATAGAAATGAAGCAGGTTAGGGGCGCCTGGGTAGCTCAGTCTGTTAAGCGGCTGCCTTTGGCTCTGGTCATGGTCCCCAGGTCCTGAGATTCAGCCCTGCTTTGGGCTCCTTGCTCAGCGGGGAGCCTGCTTCTCCCTCTGCCGGCCACTCCCCATGCTTGTGCTCTCTCTCTCTTAAATAAATAAATAAAATCTTAAAAAAAGAAATGAAGCAGGTGGTAAATAAATAAAAAACTTCATAGTTAACCTATGGCAAGTCTTGAGAGATTCTAATTACCTCTTGGCAATATCTTTGAATTGCAACCGTATTTTCAAAAGGGATATGATTCCTATGGAGAAGTATACTTTCTCCTCACAACTTTTAGGACAACCCTTAGGTGAATCATCAAGATTCTGCTTTAACTATTGGTTAAAATTGCATGATTGAATATAGTTATGATATTTTATTTCAGAGTCTAATCATCTTTCATTCAAATCTTTGTATCACCCCTGTTTTTAAATGAGAGGTTATAAAGAAACATGTAAAAAATAGGTTCTCAGCCTTGATTCTCATTTTTAAGAAGTAGAGCCAAGTTTGGCACTCTATATTGAGAACGTAAATTCCTTGTCATGTATCTGAAGTCATCAGATGAATACTGGAAATAGACCAATATTAGGTTTCCCCATAATACTCTGATATTGAGTACCAACTCTGACCTGAGGTGCTTGTCAAGAAATGAAAGAGATAAAAGTGGACTTTGCAGGCCATACTATAATGGAATGGAGGTTTTCCATTATAATTTCTAACATAGATACTAGCTATTTTAAATATGATACCTATCATGATTTCTTGGTCATTGTCACCCAGTGATTGAATACATCCTTACCCTAGCACCACTGCCATTACCTTAGTCCAAACCATCATTATCTTTGACCTCATCTTCTTTAATAACTTCTTTGCTTCTCACTTGCCTCTCTACAATCCATTCATTCTCCACATATATCAGCTGGAGTAATTCCCTAAAAATGTGAAGATCATGCCTTCTTAGAAAACTTCAACAGCTTCCCATCATAGTGCCATAAAATCCAACTCCTAGCCTGGCCTATGAGACCTGCATGATCTCCCCTTCTTCTTCTGATGTCCTTTCACGCTCTCTCCCTCAAGGACAGCTCTTTGGCCACACTGGCGTTCTTTCAGTTTCTAAAATGAGCCAAGCTCTTTCCAAATTTACACATGCTTTTCTGTCTTCTAGTATGTTCCCTGCATCCCATCCCCATCCTGTTCCCATGAGTAGCATCTTATTTTCCTACAAAGTTCCTTGGCTTAAATGTCACTTCTTCAGAGTGTACTTCTGAGAGCAACTTACTAAAAATGTTCCATCTCTATTAGAGATCACATTTGTTTTCTTTAGCACTTTTTTTTTAGAACTTGTAATTTGTAATTGTATATTAATCTGTTGATACAGTAGTACTAATATTTTTTAAAGATTTATTTATTTATTTTTAGAGAGAGTGAGAATGAGCAAGCCGGGGGTGGAGAGGGAGGAGGAGCAGGGCAAAGGGGAAGAGAGTCTCCAGCAGACTCCACAAGGAGCACAGAGCCCAATACAGGGCTCCATGCAGGCCTCCATCCCATGACCCTGAGATCACCACCTAAGCCAAAACCAAGGGGCAGATGCTTAACGGACTGGGTCACCAAAGTGCCCCAGTAGTACCAATATTTTTAGATACGTCCCAACTTATGTTTCTTTGTCAGTTTTTCTCTCCCTGCTGCCAATCTGACTTCTAGCTCCAGGAAGTGGAAAAAAAAAAAAAAAAGGAGCAGGTACTTGACCTTTTTAGTAAGTCATAGACTCAAAAGCCAGGTTTGGAGGAGGGAGAGGTTATCTAGAATCCTTTAGCTCCTTGTTGGTATGCTAAATGCCAGGTTTGAGTGACTAAAACCTATAATTCTGTGTAAGGATAATCTAATTAAAAAGAGGGAGCAGTAGAAACCCCATTCCTTCTAAGCCCTGGGGGAAGTGTCGGAAGAAGAGACCTTAACAGATAGAGGTAGGAGGGTGAAGATGTTGGATATCTAGGTTCTGAAAAACCTCCTGTAGGCTTCAGTTAGACCAAGTGTGGGCAACTGCCCACCTCTCCCAATTTGGGAGGATGGCAAGTTGATCATTGAGCAGGGGACCCCTCCCCCATATTGATATAGAGACCCAGCATCAGGAATAAGGTAGAAGGGCATGTCCAGACAGAGAAGGTCAAGCTTGCACTTCCAAGCCTCCTTTGTTTCCCATGCAGTGTGAACAGTTTTTTGAAAACTAGAGATTCAGCCAAGGAGCATCCTGTAGGGACACAATAGAAGCAGGAGTGGATCCCCTGGGCCTTGTGAGCATATACAGGACATGATGCAGTCTCAGAGAAGGTTATGGCTAGAGAGAGGAAAGGGAGGAGCAGTTCAGTGGGAGCTGGGTGCAAAGAAAATGTAAGGAAACCATGGGCTGCCTGTCTTAGGAATGGACCAGACCAGTCACTCCTCACTGAATTCCTGATCATCCTACTCTGATACAAGCAAAGATCCGGAGGACACAAAGGGGTCAAAAAGGTTCTTCACTGTGCCATTATAAGTCACATAAGACTTTCACCCAACATGTATGCTGCCACCATCTTGTAGAACAGGACAGAGGGAGTAGGAATAGCATAAAAATAGAGATTGAGTTATTAAGTGGAAAAGACTGAGCATGACTTAAAAAGATCATTTAAAATATTGAATCACACCAGGTTTTAAACTGCATTGTACTTAATTAAGTTAATTTTTTTCTCTTAGGTGGGGGCTCTAAGAAAGACCTAATTAGTAGCAGACAATGTAAAAGAGATACATTTTTTCCTGTTCATAGGAGTTGTAGTGAGACAGATTTTTGTCACCTTCTTACATTTACCATTTGTATCCCTATGAGGACAGGAGCCACACTACCACATCCCCAGCTCTTGATATACTGCTGATATAAAATAAGTGTCCAACAAATCTTTGCTGAATGAATGAACACAGTTAAGAGTGCTACACAGACATTTCTTAGACAACTGTTAAGGAAAAAATAATGTTTAATAAACCAGCTATTACTGGAGCGCTTGGGTGGCTCAGTTGTTAAGCGTCTGCCTTTGGCTCAGGTCATGATCCCAGCGTCCTGGGATCGAGTCCCGCGTCGGGCTCCCTGCTCAGCGGGAAGCCTGCTTCTCCCTCTCCCACTCTACCTGCTTGTGCTCCCTCTCTCGCTGTGTCTCTCTTTGTCAAAAAAATAAATAAAATCTTAAAAAGAAAAATAAACCAGCTATTACTGTCTGAGGAAACTGAGTCTCTTACTTAACCTGACAGTATAATGAAGAGTAAAAGCATTAGAATTGGATGTTTCTACCTCAGGTTCTGCCACTAAAGATCTATGTGGCTTGGAGTAATCTTAGATTTAATTTTAGATGTCAATGTATGAATGTAAAATCTTCTTAGTCTTCAGTAATTTTTATAGCTTAAATTCCCATAAGTAATTCCCTTATGCATTGAGTAATTGTTCTCCAGCCATCTATTTATCTGTTTATTTGGATTAATAACTGTTAAATATAATAGCTTTTCAAAAGAAATAGCTTTTCAAAAGAAAGGTATTATGTAACAAAGGTAGTAATATTGCAAGGCACTATTAAATTAGAAACCAAAGATTTTGTTCTGGTTTATTTATATTAATTATGGAAAACTGGCAATAAGTCAAATGTGTTGCCTTCTGAAATGATCTTACATGGACTATCAGTACTGGTTGCCTAATGATCTCCAATCACAGTTTACTTTCATGTCTTTACCCATGTATCCAGGTGGGATCTATTGACCCAGTGCTGGGCTCAAGAACCTGACCAAAGACCTACTTTCCACAAAATTCAAGACCAGCTTCAGTTATTCAGAAATGTTTCCTTAAAGAGTATTTCTCAATGCAGAGAAGAAGCAGACCCCAGTGGAGTCATAAATGAAGGCTTTGAAGGTAAGTTTGATTCTTTTTCAGAATTTTCTGGTTTTCTTTCCAGTGTGAATTGAAGAGGTTAAAACGAGATATACATAGAAGACATTTATGGTGAGTAAGAAGAATAATATACTGGCACCATCATCATAATAATGAAGTGCTCATTGTACTCCTCTTTGGAAATTATTTTTATTTGTGCACTAAATTAAAAAAAGAAGAATTGTGATATGGCCCCTGGATTTATCATCTAAGATAGTAAGGAGGTGAATTAACATGTTAGAAATCTGTTTTCCTTCCCCTCCACCCCTCATACGAGTTTCAACCTCAAGTGCAGAGCTGAGTTAATTTTAGAGGGTTAGTTGGTGGTACATTATGATCATTGGTCTGTGCAGGGCTTCTCCCTTGTTTGTTTAGTCCCTTTATCTCCATATTCTTCTCCTGTTCTACTTCCTCTCTCCTCTGGCCAGGCAACCATTCTAATGCCTTTAATGTGTATCTTTTTATTTGTATGTTTTGCTGCAAAATGTGTATTGTTTTGTATACACAGATGCTGCTGTGTTTGTAAAGCTTCTTTTCTTTTTCATTGAGCACTGTTTCTAAGAGCCATCCGTGTAGCTATGTATATATCTAATCATTGCTTCTAACTGCTGAGTAATTTTGCGATGATTATTGGAGTGGCTCACGCCTTGTCAAGGTCTAGTCTGAGTCCACAACCTCAGTAATTTGGTAAATGAGGCAATAATCTTCTGGAACCATTCTATTGTGATGGACAAACTAACCGTTTTTAGTTCAATGAAAAGTACAAAATGGAATTAAAACCCAGTAGTCACTTAATTCATTTCCCAAATCAGATTTATAATATGTTTGCCTCCTTGGCTGTAGAAAAATGAATTCTAAAATGAGCCACTCCACTTGCTCTAGAACTCTTTCTGGCTATTAAAAGTTCCCAGGGCCCTTTGTGAATGCAGACATTTTTGCTTAGAAATAAAGCTGGCAAGATGGACCACGAGTCAGAATCTCTCAGGAATCAGGCCCCTCAGTCTTTGCAGTGACTGATGATAAGAGGCTGACGGCCATCACGGAGTCCAGAGTGAGACCTCTGCCTGGAGCGATGCTCTTGACTAATAGCAGGGAAGAATACGAGGCACAGGATGAACATCTGCTTGTCTTGCATGCTGTATTTCTGAATATGAATTGGGGGCAACTTAGACTCCATGACATGCATGGAAATAACACGGATCGCATGGCTTCCTTAAGTGAACAGTCAGTGACAGACTGGAAAGGGCTGTGCTTGTCTTGAGCATGCCTCGTTACCCTCATCAGATAAGCCTTGGTAACAGCCCCACACTGGCTCCCCTTGCCTTCTGGTCACGGAACCCTGCTGATTCTGAGTGTCAGCGGCCGAGCCCTGAGGAGTGCCAACTGGGGCATCAGCCCCATCCTTGTGGAGGGTTCTGTGCATATAGGTACCTGCATGAAGACCACACAGGATAAGGAAAAACAGACCGGAAGCCATTCTAGGTACTATTAAGTCCTTCTCATTTTCTAGGCATTTACTTAACGTATTTCTCTGAATGGAATTTTGATAAAATTTTTTAAAAAATTATTTCAGCAGGTATTGACTTGTTGCAAGGCATAGTGTTAAGCACCTAAATTTAATGTGTTCCATTAGGCTGTTTTAAGAAAAAAAAAAAAAAAGGAGGCAAGAATATTTCTTTCCCTTGAGCAATTAGAGTCAGTTTCTTTAATTTTGTATATAAAGTTTAATAGTGAGCACCGCTTTTATTGGCTGTCCTTGTCCCAGGGCTGCATCTCTGTCCCTACTGTTCTGTTGAAGCCATTTGAATCTGCTCCTCTTGGCCTGGTTCTTATTTGTGGTAACCTCACATATGGAAACTTGAGAGAAAGCGCAATCTGGGGTCGTTTACCAATACGTAAAAGGAGATCTTTTGTTCCTAAGATAGATAAATGGCAGTAACTGAGTAGAGCCCACTGTGTAGACACGTGAATCGCAAGCAGAGTGTGGCTTTGCTTGCCTGGCACTGAAAGAATGTTTTTCTTCCTAAATCACTGCTCTTATCTCTGCAAGCAGCACTTAACTGAGAAGACCCTGATTCAAATTTGTGACTATCCCTTTTGTAGACCTTATAAAATTAAGCACAATTCTTATCATTTTAAAGCCTTAAGAAAGAATTTCTATGTTATTTGACATCAATCATCAAAATGACTCCTGATTCCTTTCCAGTTTTCCTTAGAATTTTTCCAATAATCAATCTCAGTAACTGCTCTCGCTGTGCTATCTCATAACTGCATCTACATTTTCAAGATCTTTGTTATGAAAGTAATTTATGTTTATGGTTAAAAAACATAAATTATATAAACAGAATAAAAAATTATATAAACAGAATAAACATATAAAATTATATAAACAGAATAAAAAAACAGAATAAAAAAAAACTTGTCTCTATCCTTACTCTCCAGTGCTCGCCATAGTCAGCAACTTGGTTATATGCTTTTAGATATTTTATATGCATATACAACCGATTATGGAAATATTTATGTATGTTTATATGTGTATTGGCTGGATTCAGAGATAAAATTGATGTAATCTAGAGGACTGAGTGGGATATAGGTTCTCTGGTCAGGGCTATACTATCTTTTTTTCTAGTAAGTGAGCTGATGTGTAAGGATTTGGGGAGCAGGAAGCATTTTCTCTTGCCACTGAGAGGGAGTTCGTGTTCTGTGGGAGTCCAGAGGAAGGACGCCAAGTCCATATCATGTGTCAGAGAGTCAATAAAAGCCAGTGGGAAGAGGTTACTTCCAAGCTGAGTTTTGCAGAGAGGTGAGAAAAACAGTATTTCAGGATAGAAGGCGCAGTGTGTAGAAGAGCAGGGAATAGTAGAGAATGGGGTGTACACGGAACTGCACGTAGTTTATCATATATGAGGCTGGGAGATGGCAAGGGAGGAAATTGGAGGGAGAGTAGTCATACATAAAAAAATCAGGTAAAAAAATGAAAATGAATAGAAGCTGAATTAATGAATGGTAATAGGTACAGAGAGGAGGAAACGAAGTCCAGAGGTAGATGTTGTAGGACTTGACATCTAACTGAGTGACAGAGAGAGGAGACAATGGTGAATCCCAGTGATTTGTGAAAATAGGTGAAAAGTGGTGCTCTTCCCAGAGACGGGGGGCATAGGAAGAAGAATAGCTTTGCACAGATTTGGTTTCAGCTGGCTGTGGGCTAAGTGGAGAAACCTCATATTCAGTTGAAAGATCTGTCCTATAAATATAGGTAGTTGAAGTCAAAGGTGTAGATGAGGTCATTCAATTAGAGTGTATAGAACAAGGAGAGGAGTGAATGGTGGATGGGACCTAGAGAACAGCCAAGATATTAGAGACTGGCAAAGAAAGATGGTGGCACAGAGACAAGAAGCCAGAAAGGGACAGGAAGGTCATAAGAGAGTATTGTCAGATCGAAAGGAGAGAGGCTCATGAAGGGGGGAGTGGTCAAATGCTGCAGAGATAGAGAGTTCCAGGGGGATGCAAGGATCTTACAGTTGACATGTATTGTATTTTAAAATCTAACTCTTTGCTCATGGAGTCCTTTCCTTCTAATGTGTGCAGACATTTTATAAACATCACAGAGGCTGCCATAGGGGCTTAAGAGGGCCTGAGAGCTGAGCGTTACCTTAGCCTCTACCAGAAGTCTCTGTGAACCCTTAAGACAATCTTTTTACTATGTTGCATTACCTAGTTCATCTGTGAGGCTGAGATAAGTAACAAACAATGCTCACATTAGATATAGAGAACAAAAACCTTTTTGTGAATGGCTTTTATTTATTTTTCTCATCTTTTTTTTAAATTTAAATTCAATTAGCCAACAAATAGTACATCATTAGTTTCAGATGCCCAGGGGTCATCACATCACATGCCCTCCTTAATGCTGATCACCCAATTACCCCATCCCCCCACCCAACTCCCCTCCAGCAACCCTCAGTTTGTTTCCCATAGTTAAGGGTCTCTCATGGTTTGTCTCCTTCTCTGATGGCTTCTCATTCAGTTTTCCCTCCCTTCCCCTATGATCTTCTGCACTGTTTCTTATATTCCACATATGAGTGAAACCATATTGATAATTGTCTTCCTCTGATTGACTTACTTCACTCAGCATAATACCCTCTAGTTCAGCTAATCTTATTGTAGCCCTTTTTAATGTGCCCTTCACTGTGTTATGTGGGTTAACTCATTAAATACTCACAATAGTCTTATGGCATGGGTATTATATCACCATTTTACAGATGAGAAGACTGAGATTTAGCAATTTGCCCGTGGCCATACTGCTGAGGTGGGGCTGGAGTATGGCTTCTGCTTTCAGCCTTCACAGAAACATGGCTGTCGTAAGGAAAATACCCACACACTTTCCCCAGTTTGTTATCAATAGTGTGCTGTGCAGCTAGGGATAGTGAAAGAACTTATTACTTCTGGCTTGCTAGAAAAGATACCCCGATTTGTCCTGGTCATTTAGGTGCCAAGTTGTTGGCAGACTGAATTAAAATTCTAAGTAATATTCAAACAATAGCAAAGTAGACAAACATGCAGAATAACGATGCAGGAAGAGTTTAACGAGGAATATAATCAAACTTTGATAATTTAGATAGAAACAAGCAATTCTGTGCCATGACAGAAATTCAATTTTAGTAAAAGAGAAATTCTCATTCTGTTATTTACAACGAATGTAAATCCTGAAGGTAAGGAATGGAAAGAGATATGGGAGTCACTAAAAATTTTGATTATTGAGATGTGACTGAACAAAAGGGACAGAGAGAAGAAATGGACTGACAGGCAGAGTTTCCATATTTGCAAAGGATAGAAATCATAAAACAGTCCCTTCAAGGGAAGCCTAAGCTTAATTACCTTTTTAATAAGAGAGAATGTGTTTAATAATAGTTTACCGCTCTGCAGACTGGTGGGCATATTTAGCAAAGCAGTAAGATGTCTGTCTTGACTGTTATTATTGGAGATACATAAGAGGGTAAGAAAGCCATTGGAAGGACTTTTTTTGAAAGAAAAAAAAAAGCTGGGAGGTGGTGGGCATTAGGATTACAGGGAGCAATAATACCATGCCTATCCTATGGTCCTACTGACCTAATGGGGTAGAGAGGGGATAGAGAGAGATTAGTAACATATCTGGGCATCTAGTAAAAATATCCCAGTGACTTCATCCAAACATTTTTGTAAACATCACCTCATCAGTCCCAGAGAGTTCTACAGGAAACAAATCTAAATGCTCCTCTGCTGTTCTAAACATAGCCAGTCAGCCGGCATATGTCTCGTCTGTAAATACCCTGTCCTGCTTGGAAGTCTTTATTTTAATATTTCCCTCTTAAAGAAAGGGTTGCTGAGCACATGCTATCTTTGTTCAGGATCTCTGCCTTAAGATCTGACCTGCAGGCTTTCTATTCAGTTTTAAACAAAAATAAACAAACAAAACACCCTCCTCCCCACCATCTCTCATAAGTTCTTTATGCAATAAGATGTACTAATTGCTGAAAGCTTGCCAGGGTCAAGTTACTAAATATTGCTCTAAGTACTCTAAACCAATGAAGAAGTTAGCTAATGATTTTTCTTTGATGTGCAGTGCCAGAATTTGTAAAAAGAATTTATCTGCCTTATATAAAAGGTTTTTTTTTTTTCCCAAGTAACTCAACAAGGGGAAAAAAAAATTGAAATCACGTATGGGTAGAACGTTTCCAAATAGGCTATTTAATGGATTAAAGGTATGAAAATGAAGCTGCTGATAACATGAGTAGCTAGACCTTTACTATAGATTTAAGTTTTGAAATTTTCTCAACTTTCCTTTAGCCTAATTTCTTTAAGCCTTTTCAGGAACATCCTAATTTCCTCAATAATCTGGGCCCCTGGACTATTTAAAGTTAAATATCTTATTTCTTCCTATCACTTTTTGATATTTTTGGTTGCTATCATCATATATAGAAAACTGTTCTTATGAGTGTCTTAATGGCTCTTAGTGCATGTTGACCATAATCCTAACAGCAGGATGCTTCCAAAGATTAAAGCACTTAGGCATTAACCAAGCTTGGCATCTGATTTCTATGGGGTTGATATTTTATAACACTGCGTGACAATCTGTGTGGTTTGCAGTGGGCTATCATGATGTTTGCACAATGAAGAGGAACATGAAATGATGGCCAGGAGTCTGTGAGCCTGTCACTCCACCATCTTGTCCTTCTGCAGTGTGGGAAGGTGGGCAAACAAATGCACACCTCCTAAGACAGAGCAGGGCCAGTGGTTCACATGCTCTTACAATAAAATAAGATTCGTAGTTCAGGCAGATCCATTAAATTCCATTGGCAAAAAGTAGCTACAGTAGTGCCTCCCTCAGTCCTTTGAAGTTGTTTCTTTCCCCCATATTTCCATTTAAATTCACTCCAAAGAAACCCAACCTGGGTGTACATCAGGGCTAAGGGCAGAAGGTTGGCAGCGCAGCCGACCTCACCCTCCTTAGTGACACCCATCTGGATGCTTCTTGCTGGAAGAATAATAGAGACAAAGGAAGGACCACCCTCTGTTGACCGAAATGTTTCTGATTTGTAAAATATGATCCATTTTGAAAGAACAGTAATATTTCTAATCATAAATTTTTCATCCAGGTAATAACACTCGGCAATTGGAAAGCATTGATCACCAACAAACAATCCCCATAATACACATTTATATATTTATGTTTATATCGTGTACTTGTCCCTTTTGATTACCTAGATTTTGTGAAATGTTTCAGAAGCTCTGCTATTAGGTTTCTGCAAGAATTCTTCTACTTTTCTATGGAAAAAAGGTCAGTCTTTAAGTAGAGAAAGACAAAATAATAATAAGCGTAATTGTGAAGAAGGCAAATTACCCTCTAGCTGCCCATTTTTCTGCCCAGCCACCCTGACCCCACACATGAGCATCCAGAGTCTGTGCCTTTCAAGGACTCCTATGGGGCACACTGCCCCCCCACTTGGCTCCTCCTCACAGAGCACAGCAGCTCTGCCCTTCCATCAGGGAGGGTGAATATGGGGACACTGTCTGGGTTCAAATTACAGCTGTGTGACCTTGGGCAAATTATTTAACCCCTCTGTGCCTCAGTTTCCCCAAATGTTAAATGGGGATGATACCAACATCTACTTAATAGGAGACTGAGTTAATATACATATATAGTTTAGAACAGTGCCTGGCACATAGTACGTTCTCCGTGTGAACAACAATAATAATGATCACTGTTATTATATTTCATGTCAGTTTCCTTCTCCCTCAACTCAACTTTGTCATCAAAACTTGCCAGGCCTCTCCATTTCCTATCAGCCTTATGAGGTCATAAGCATGCTAGTTTATTTGCTAAGTAGTACTAATGCAACGTGTCGCAGGGAGATAGACAGCTGAGGGGGACCATTCACACCAATTCACACTCAGTGTGCTCTTGCCTCGGGGTCCTTGTTCTCGCTGTTCTCTTTTCCTTGAACATTCTTCCTCGGATACCCAAGTGCTGAATTCTCTCACTTAGTTCAGGTCCCTACTTGCAATGTACCTCGTTAGAGAGGACTTTGCTGACGTTTCATCTAAAGTAGCTACCCCCTTTCACCCCCACCATTATTTTCTTGCCCCCTTTTGCTGCCACTCGTCACCACCGGACACAGACTTAGTTGGCTGCTAGTTTATTGTCTGTCTCCCTCCCATTAGAATGTAAATCCCAAAGAGGAACAACTTTGCTTTGTTCATTGTTGTCTCATCAATACTTAGAACACAGCCTGGCATGTGTTAAGCATCCGATAAATATCTTAATATATGACTAAATTACTCAATCGAAAAGAATATATCTTTCAAGGTGGATATTTTAGCTGGCGGACTAAAAGGTAAGCACTTTAGACAAAAAGGGCCATTGTAAGGCCACTTAATTCCTATCCCCAAGGCTGTGACCTGTTCACTTATGGCAGAGTTATCCTCTCTGCTCTCTCCCCACATTTTACATATTCCTTTATTATATACAGCACACATTGTCTTCTATAGTAATGTTTCTGCTCCCCTATGACTACAGTAGCCTCAAAGACAAGGAGCGTATCTTGTTTCTTTGCATTCCCTGGTGGTCCTCATAAATGCTTGCTGAACCAATGTTTATGGTTGGCATGGTTATAATTCTTGTACAGTCTGTATATTAGAGATACAGAAGGTCAAATACATACTAGTATAACCTCTACATTTTTTTTGTCACAGATGAAGATGGCAGTGTGATCTGTTTGAATTCAGGTGACGTTATGTCAATAGCCTTAATGGAAACCAAGAACCAAGAAGGCTTAAACTATATGGTACTTGCCACAGGATGTAGCCAAGGTGAAGAAAATTCTGAGGGTCCTCTAGGCTCCAAGGAATCTGAATCTTGTGGTCTGAGGAAAGAAGAGAAGGAACCACATGCGGACAAAGATCTCTGCCAAGAAAAACAAGTGGCTTACTGTCCTCCTGGCAAGCCTGAAGGCCTGAACTATGTCCGTCTCACTCACAGTGGATATAGAGATGGGTCTGATTAGTAGCTCTGTTTGGGAAATGCAGAGTTGAGATAAACACTCCCATTAAGTAGTTACTGAAAGAAAACCCTAGTAGAATGATAGATGTGGTGGTAGTCTATGACTCCAAATTAACACTGAAAAGTTCCTGACTTCCTGAATTCTTGGTTCCAAGAGCCATTTGATTTCAGTTGTAACAATCCCCATAACAACTGCCTAACCTTCAGCAGAATTCCCAAGTGAACCACTAAACATTTGGAAAGCTTAGGAAGACTCGAGAATCTGGAAGGGAAACTGCCCTCCCCTCCCTTGAGGCCCCTTAGTCCATTGCCCACCCTTCAGTCTGGGCTGTACCAGAAGCATCTTGGTTAGATGGTGAGAGACAAAAGAGCTATGTTCAGGGACCTGAAGGAGGGGGATGAAGAGCATGCTCAGGGGGTCGACTGAGCGACAGATAGATATACCTGGAAATGACTAAGTAACTCCACACATACAGAAGGAACCAGCACTTGGGACATGAGAAATCATTTGGAATGCTATTACTACAATAAAATATTGTCTTTAATGACTACTCTAAAGTACTTTGTATTTTGGAGCCTTGGAAGAGCAGCTTCAGAGAGCTCTAAGTCCTAAAGTTTAACATTCCATGAACTTTGGGTTATAGAAAAATCGCTCTGTGACTTGTGTGCTGCTATGGAATTTAGCTAATATAAAGATCGTTTTCATTTGCTGTATCTATCTTATACATAAAATACTTAAGATTACACTTAGTATCAATTCTCCTTAAAACTAAATATAAATGATTGTATGATGTTAATTTAAGCTCTGTGATTTTTTAGCAACTACATGAAATAATAGATATTTAAATGAGAACTATTAAAAAAATTTCTTCAGAGAAATGCTCTGATTTAAAGCCAATCATGTTTTTGCAGTCACCCATTTAAATCTGAGTGCCTCAATTCCTCCAAGGGCAACGCTAATGAAAGCATTCTGTGTGTTATCAGTTGCAGTATACAGGATGTTTGCTAGATACAGAAAATACTTTGATTATAAAATTTGCTAAAAACTACTCCTGGAAGAGGATCACATATCCATTTGCACCGGGGATAATTTGGTTCTTTTTTTAACTTGCTTACTGCCTGAGAGGCTGCACCGGTGGTTGGCTGCATGGTGAGGGACACAGGCAAGTCGGTGTGTGAGTTCTGTGGGGGACGGCCCCCAAGGAAACGTCCAGGACCTGTGGCCTCTGCTATAACTGTGATTCCACGGAACAAAGCGGGATATTTTCTCTCTAATCTTCTGATGTTCTAATGGACATTTATCATTCTTCTCAATAGCCCAGCATATGACGCCCCTTGCCATGCTGGGGAATTCCTCTACCTGTATCTTCTGGGTGGGAGCTACATTCCATTTGCTTCCCCCAAGATCTCTTGTAGCAAGAAGGCAGGCATGTGACCCCCACCACTCAGACACACCTACCACAGGCTTCTAATTGAGAGGTAAGGAAGCAAAGAAACAGGGCCCACAGTGAGTCTTCCCAGGTGGTAGTGGTGACTGTAGCTGGTCTGACTCCTGGCATCCAGTGTCCAGGGCCAAGACAGTCTGCAGAGCAGATCTGGAGCCTGGTGCCTCTTGCAGTCCGGGTAGCCAGATTAGACTGGTTCTGCTGTCTGCTTTTAGCCAGTGCTCTGGCTCCAGTCTGGCTCTCAAGCCCTCCCAGGGATTTTGTGAGTTACCCTGGTATCCTTTTAATAAATGTTTTTCTTTTAAATCAGCCGGAGTCAGTTTCTGTTGCTTGCAACCAGGACTTTCACTCTGCCAGTGGCATGGACCTTTATTTTGGAATAGACAAAGAAATGAAAAGTATGTAGAAGAACTGGGTTTTCAGTACATTTGCATTACAATTTGGACAATAGAGAAACTTACAGAATTTCTGAGGCGAAGAGCCCATAAAATATCATGTTTCAGGGGCACCTGGGTGGCTCCGTTGGTTAAGCAGCTGCCTTCAGCTCAGGTCATGATTCCAGGGTCCTGGGATTGAGCCCCGCGTTGGGCTCCCGGCTCAGCAGGGAGCCTGCTTCTCCCTCTCCCTCTGCCTGCCGCTCCCTCTGCTTGTGCTCTCTCTCTCTCTGTCTCTCTGTCAAATAAATAAATAAAATATCATGTTTCAGCGAGGCTATAAATGTAAATTAGTAGTCTTTTTAATAATTCATAATGAATTATATTGATAGAAATGTTTAATACAAAATAAAATAGTGGCTGAAATCTCATGGGTAAAATTTATTATAAAGTGATAAAATACAAATGATTGGTAATATTGAAAACTATATAAGTTAATTCTGGAAACATTAGACCTTATAATCAAGGGGGAAAAATTGGCAATGGCTAAAAATACTACTTGTTAAAATATTTTTTACTAAAGGGGCGCCTGGGTGGCTCAGTTGGTTAAGCGTCTGCCTTTGGCTCAGGTCATGATCCCAGGGTCCTGGGAACCCGCTCTGGGCTCTGTGCTCAGTGGGGAGCCTACTTCTGCCTCTCCCTCTGCTGCTCCCTCTGCTGCTCCCCCTACTTGTGCTCTCTCACTCTCTAAATTAATCAATCAATAAATAAACTCTTAAAAAATATTTTAAAAATCCACTAAAAATTGATGGAAGAATATAATCTTCGTGATAAACTTTTTATCTGCAAAATTTGACTTGGAAAAAAAATGGCTCCCAAAGGCAAAAGTTAAAATTGGTAAGACTAAAACACAATAATACAAAAGCCAATCAATAAATCTAACTTTCATTTTACTTTATTTTTTTTTCTCATTGAAGCATAGTCGGCATAAAATATCCTGTTCGATTCAGGCATATATCATGGTGATTTGATATTTTTATACATTACAAAATGATTCCCACAATAGGTCTAGTTACCATCTGTTGCCATACAAAGTTATTACAGTATTATTGACTATATTCCTTATGCTTATATTCCCTAGGTACATTACATCCCATGACTTATTTATTTTATAACTAGCAATTTGTACCTCTTAATCTCCTTCACCTATTTCACCTTCACCCTCCCCCTCTGGTAACTAACAGTTTGTTTCTTGTACCTATGAGTCTGTTTCTGTTTTGTTTTGTTCGTTCATTTGTTTTATTTTTTTAGATTCCACATGTAAGTGAAATTATATGGTATTCGTCTTTCTCTGTCTGACTTATTTCACTTAGCAAAATACACTTTAGGTGTATCCATCTAAATTTCATTTTAAATTGTTCAAGGAAAAGAAATAATTCATAAGGAAAAGTAAGTTGCAAATGAAAAATATTGTTTGTAAACAACAACAACAACACAACAGACTATAAATATAGAGAACAAACTAGTGGTTGCCAGAGGGGTAGGGTGGGAGAGGGATAGGTGAAATAGGTGAAGGGTAATCATTAAGAGGTACAAAAAAGAAAAGAAATATTGTTTATAATTTAACACTGCCAACCAAACAAAGATTTACCTAGATAAAATCAATATGTTGATATAATTCTGATGAAAATGTTTTACTTAAAATGCCCTTGAGAAAAGAGCCTGTCCCTGGGCCCAGATACGTTCAGTTGCTCACCCATACTGCTTTCGCCTGGCCTTGTGGGACTCCTTATCTAATCCCTGCTTGTCTGAATCGCACTCATCCTTTAGGATCAGCTCATATTCCCACTGTTTGGAAAGGCTTGTCCTTAACGGCCTCTCCTCTCCCTTCTCAAAATTACTGTTGCCCATCTTGTCCTTACATCTTATTTAGCAGGAACCACATGTATCTCCATCCAATTTCTATGTATCTTACCCACTTGAATAAATAGCAAGCTCTCTGAAGACAAGGTGACATATTTTAACCCTTTGTATCTTCTCTCAGCCAAAATAATGTTTAATGGATTAATTGGCTGATTTTCTCATCATCTTTTTACAACACATTTCACAACAAGTCTTCACTTGTAGCTCTTAGAACGGATGTCAGAAAATTGGTCTAATGCCAAGGGGAGCGCAAGAGGATTCTTTTGATCCTGAGTCATCTCCTAAGACCTAGATAGATTATAGAAGTTAGGAGACTGCTTTGAGGTTCAGGCCAGACTTAGGATAGGCCTGAAATTCTGGAAGCCCTTGAAATGATGGAGAACATATGTAGAGGAGGCAGTAATTTATTTTGCCATTATCAGTTTCTTCCCTGTCTCAAACCCACCTTTTATCCTCAGAATGGCCTTTGAGAATGTTTCTAATGGCTACATAAAATCTCTTAGGATGGATATGCTGTGGTTTACTGCTCCTTTGTAGATCTACCTATTCATTCATTCACTCATTCAATAAATATTTTTTGAGCGCTTGCCATATAGCAAGCATTGTTATAGGCACTAGGAATGAAGTAATAAAGCAAAGTCTCTGCCTCACTGGAGGTTACATTCTAGCATTCCAGGTGGGAGAAAAGACATAATAAATAAGCAATAATATATATGATAATACACTAAAAGTATCTTACACCATGATCAAATGGAACTTATTCCAGAGATACAAGGATGTTTCAATATCACAAATCAGTCAATGTGATACACAACTTTAACAAAATGGAGGATAAAAATCACATAAGCATCTCAATAGACGCAGGAGAATTATTTGACAAAATTTGACATCCATTAATGATAAAAACTCACAACAAAGTGAGTATAGAGGGAATGTACCTCAACATAATAAAGGTCATTTATAACCAGCCCACAGTTAACATCATACTTAATGGTGAAAAGCCAAAAGCTTTTCCTCTAAGATCAGGAACAAGACAAGGATGTCCATTCTCACCACTTCTGTTCAGCATAGTATTGGATGTCTTAGCCAGAGCAATTAGGCAAGAAAAAGAAATAAAAGACACCTAACCTGGAAAGGAATGAGTAAAACTGTCACTGTTTGCAGATGACATGAAATTATATATAGAAAACACTAACCACTCCATCAAAATAATATTAGAACTAATAAATTCAGCAATGTTGCAGGATACAAAATCAATACACAAAAATCTGTTGTGTTTTTTTTTACATTAATAGCAAACTATTAGAAAGAGAAATTAAGTAAATCCCATTTATAATTGCATCAAGAAGAGTGAGATAACTAGGTGGAAATTCAGCCAAGGAGGTGAAAGATCTATATATTTAAAGCTACAAGGCATTAATGAAACAAATTGAAGAAGACATAAACAAATGGAAAGATATTCTGTACTTATGGATTGGAAGAATTAATATTGTTAAAATATCCATACTACCCAAAGCAATATATAGATTCAATGCAATCCCTATCAAAATTTTAATGGTATTTTTCACAGAAATGGAACAAACAATTCTAAAATTTTCATGAAACCACAAAACCCCAAATAACCAAAAGAATCTTGAAAAGGAACAAAGCTGGAGGCATCACTCGTCTTGATTTCAAACTATACTACAAAGCTACAGTAATTAAAACAGTATGGTGTTGGCATAAAAACAGACATTTAGATCAACAGAACAGACAGCCACACATATGTGGTTGATTAACGGATGACTAAGAAGCCAAGAACATACAATGGAGAAAGGACAGTCCCTGCAATAATTGGTGTTGGGAAATTGGACAGCCACACATAAAAGAATGGAACTGGACAACTATCTTACACCATACACAAAAATGAGCTCAAGATGGAGTAGAGACTTGAATATAAGACCTGAAACCATAAAACTCTTAGAAGAAAACATAGGCAGTAAGCTCCTTGACGTAAGTCTTGTTGATGATTTTTTTTTTAATATGACACAAGCAAAAGCAACAAAAGCAAAAATAAACAAATGGAACTACATGACACTATAAAACTTCTGCACAACAAAAGAAACCATCAACAAAATGAAAAGACAACCTACTGAATGGGAGAAAATAATTGCAAATCATTTATTTGGTAAGGGGCTAATATCTAAAATATACAAAGAACTCATACAACTCAATAACTAAAAACAATCTAATTTTAAAAAGGGCAGAAGAGGGACGCTTAGATGGCTCAGTCAGTTAAGCATCCAGCTCTTGATTTCGGCTCAGGTCATGATCTCAGGGTTGTGAGATCAAGCCCTGCCTCAGGCTCTGCTCAGCCGGGAGTCTGCTTGGGGATTCTCTCTCCCTCCCCCTGCTCATTCTCTCTCTCTCTCTCTCTCTCTCTCTCTCTCTTAAATAAATAAATAAATCTTTAAAAATAGGGCAGAAGAATTTGCAACGACATGGTTGGAGCTAGAGGGTATAATGCTAAGCAAAATAAGTCAGAGAAAGACAAATACCATATGATTTCACTCACACGTGGAATTTAAGAAACAAAACAAGTGAGCAAAGGGGAAAAAAAGAGAGAGAGAAAAACCAAGAAACAGACTCATAATTATAGAGAACAAACTAACTGATGGTTACCAGAAGGGAGGAGGGTGTAGGGGGATGGGTGAAATAGGTGATGGGGATTAAGGAGTGCATTTGTTGTGATGAGAACCTGGTGATGTATGGAATTGTTGAATTACTATATTGTACACTTGAAACTAATGTAACACTGTATGTTAACTAACTGGAATTAAAATAAAAACTTTTTAAAAATCGGCAGAAGATGTGAATAGACATTTTTCCAAAGAAGACATATACAGGTGGCCAATAGGTACATGAAAAGATGGGGAATCATTACTCATCAGGGTAATGAAACTCAAAACCACAATGAGGTATCATTTCACACTGGTTAGAATGGCCATTATCAAAAGACAAGAACTAACAAGTGTTGGCAAAGATGTGGAAAAAAGGGCAACCTTGTGCACTGTTGATGGGAATGTGAATTATTACAACCCCTATGCAAAAAGGCATGGAGGTTCCTCAAAAAATTAAAAATAGAAATACCATATGATCCAGCAATTTCTCTTGTGGGTATTTATCAGAAGAAAACAAAAACACTAATTAGAAAAGATGTATGCACCCCCTTGTTCAAAGCAGCATTATTTACAGTAGCCAAGATATAGAAAGAACCTAAATGTTCATTAATGGATGAATGGATAAAAAATTTGTGGTGTGTATATACAATGGGCTATTATTCAGCCATAAAAAGAATGAAATTTTGCCATTTATGACAACATGGATTGACCTCAAGGGCATTATGCTAAGTGAAATAAGTCAGACAGAAGAAGACAAATATTGTATGGCCTCTCTTATATGTGAACTCTTAAAAAAAGAATAACAGAGAGAGAGAGAGAGGTTCATAGATATGGAGAACAGATTGGTGTTTGCTGTGTGCAAGAGGTGGGGTTGGGGGAGCAAGAGAGATAGTGAACTATTCTTTTTTATGGGAGAGGTTTAAAGAAATTGAAAAAAAAATTTTTTTTAAATGTAGTTTTTCAAAAAGAAAAAGGGAATGAGGACCAAAAGGAAGCAAGTTTAGCAGTAAGGATTTTTTTAAGTAAAAGAAAAATCTAAGAGAATGTACACTTGATGATAAAATGGGAAATAAATTTGATTTGAATTGAGATCTTGAACCATATTGAAGAGAGTCAAAAATGCAAATTAAAAATATAACATCGCCTTTCAAAAGAACATTTCCTTGCAGATATTATAGCTGACTGTATAGTCTGCCTCTAAATGGCAAGGCAACAGAGAGGAGTAGAGTGAAGAAGGAGAAAATAACTGGGAGTGAAAAAGAGAGAAGTCACAGTGGGAAACCTACTATTAGGGTCAATTATTATTATTCAATCAATTACTTGATTTACTTTAAAAATATCCTTTAAAAAATATCCTTTTATGTACTCAGTATTGTCTCTTTGGGGTTTCATATTTGTCAATATTCTGATGCAGAGAACAGATTCCACTCTAGACAATTTGAATAAACGGATTTATTACAGCATGTCGGATGGCTTTGCAGAATTATTGAAATGGTCGAATGTAAATCTGTAAGATGAAATTCCAGAATCTACTTTCAAGTCTGTACTGCAGAACCAGGCTGTCAAAGGAGCTGCTTCTCCTGCCATGATCAGGAAGCCGTTTGTCAAATCAGGAGGCTTCCCTTATTATATATATAAATATAGGGCTGCCTCAGTCAGAGCCAGTCAATTAGCTACTGTTATTGGTCCTGGAACAGCACCACTATGCCCCAATCAGGAAACCTCACGTGCAAAATTAGGAAGCTCCGGGATCCCACATGATGCCACCTTTTCTAGTAGCAAGAAGCCATTTCTGTCAAATCAACAAGCCTCAGAGACAGAGTTTGGCTGCAGAACTACACCACATTTGCTATAATAACCATTGATAAAATACATGCCCAGCATCCCATTTATCTCAGTTCAAATTTCAAGTCTCATGTGATTGTGTCTGATACAGAACCTGAATCAAACTTGGATCACCAGCTGAACATGAATTGGGGAAACATTTGTCTTAGCCCTCTGCTCTCTACAGGAGAGGGAAGTCATGGTAGAAGAAAATCAGAATAGATATTCTGAGCCAAACCTCCATAACTGCAATAGACTTCATTCTAACTTCTCCACATTCATCTTTGAAAAGTTCAAACATTTTTTGTTGTTATGCAGAGAATTATGTATTTGGTCCATCTTTGAGCATAGTCCCAAAGTCTAGAACATTTCTCCTGTAAATAAAAGCTTAAAAAAATATCTACTCAATATATATAGGTGGCTCAATACATATGATGTGTCAGAGGATGCTGAGTGCTAATAGAACTATGAATCAGGGGTTGAGGGATAGCTAGAGAGAGAGAGAATGAGAGCAGTTGTTATTTTATGTACAATAGCCAGGGAAGGCCACACTGATAAAGAGATACTTAGTGAAGACCTGAAACAAATTGAAAAAAAAAGTAGTCATATGTATATGTAGTAGAAGGAAAAGCAAGTTCAAAAGCCCTCTGAGATGGAAGCATGACTGGCCTTGGAAAGGAACAGCACCAAGGTCAGGAGTAAACTGAAGGAGGGGAGCGTGGTAGTGGTGGTTACATCATATGGGCCGTTGTAGGCCATTAGGAGGACTTTGGCCTATTCCCTGTGTGTGATGGGAAAACACCAAAGAGTTTTGAACAAACAAGAGATATGATGTGACTTAGGTTTTGAAAGGATCATTCCAGATGTGTGGAGAGGAGCCTGAGAGTAGGGTGGGGCTGAGAGGTAGAAGCAGGAAAATCAACTAGAAGTTATTATGATCAACCAGGCAAGAGATGATGGTGGCTTGGCAGTGAAGGTGGTGAAACAGTGGTGGCAGTGATGAAAGTGGTTGATTTGGAGGGTTTTTTGGGAGAGGTTTTGCTGACAAATTAAGTATGGGATATGAGAGAAGAAAGATTAAGATTTTAACCTGAGCAGTAGGAAGAATGGAAGTTATCACTTGCTCAGATGCAGAAGACAGGAGAGATGATTCATGTTGAGAGGCAGGGTGGCAATGAGAGGTTCAGTTTGGGATGTGTTAGTTTTGAGATGGCTGTTAGATGTCTATGGGGAGACGCTTGAGTGTGCAGCTGGAGAGGGATGAAGGAGAGGGATTCAGGCTGAAGAGAATTCCATTTGTACAGAAGGCTGAGATTAGCCATGAGATGGGTTCAGCTCACCCAGGGCTGCCTATAAATAAGAGAGAACATCTAAGCATGAGGCCAAAGTCACTCCATGTTTAGATAACAGGGAGCTAAGGAAAGACTAGCAAAGACTGAGAAGGAGGGCTCAGAAAAGTAGTATGAAGATCAAGAGAGTGGAATCCTGGAAACCAAAGGAACAACATGTTTGAAGAAGGATGGAATTATGAACTGTGTCAAATATGATTGACAGGCAAGGTAGCCATATGCACCCGTTCACCCAGGATCGTCCCAGCTTATGCCTTTGTCCTGGATTAATTACTACCAGTGCCCCTTCCGCACTTAAAAGTGATCTTGTTCAGACCATAAATTATATGGTCCCCTGTGGTGGACACGGAGATGTGTTATTTAGATCATCTTTCGAGAGAACTGCTGTGGGGAGCATGGCTAATCGACACCTCCAGCGGCTGTATTTTCAGATCTACTGTGACATTTATGCCAGGTCGTGCTCCCCTTGGGCCATTTCCTTCCAATGACTGAATGCAGAGAAGCACTAGAAATGGGCCATTCCTACACGATGTGGATGTTATTGGCTACTAACAGACCATTTTGACTTGGGGGCTCCCTTTCGGTCTAGCTGTGACTTTCCCAGAATGATACTGTAATCTGAAGCTCTTCCCATCCAGTCGCCCCTTCTCTCTCTCTCCTTCACAGGTATCTGGCCAAGTTGAAACCCCTGAAACTGCTGCCCTCCTCCTTTCCCTCCCCTAGCCACGTCAAAACAAAGCCAACCGTAAAGTTGAAACCCAGGGGATGACAATGGTTAGCGCCATCATTAAAGATCTGAAGGGTGCAGGGTTCACGGCTTCTATCATATCTCCATTTAATTCACCGGAGCTCCTACAGAAACTGCATGGATCCTGGAGAATGACTTGCATACCACGAGTTAGACTAAATAGAGCCCCAGTAACAGTTGCTATGCCAGATGTAGTTTCTTTCCTAGAACGTATTGGTAAGGCCGCCAGTCCACGGTATGTGTCTTGACATCTGCTTATCAGAGGATCTTAACTGAGGTATCCCCCTATTGATGAGACAGATACAAGGAATACTGAGAACTGATCTTCAGGTTTAGACAGATGGAGCTAACCGATGGCCTTGACAAGTGTGTGTGTAGTGGAAGCTAAATTAGAGAGGATAAAAGGAAAATGAATACGTAAATGGAGAGGGCAAGAAGATGACTCATGTAAGGCATTTCGTCATTTAGAGGGAACAGAGAAGCAACTGGAAGAAGAGGGGTTAAAGGAGTTTGTTTTTAAAGGCAAGAATATTGCAGCCTGTTTTATATTAATGGGAATGACCCAGTAGAGCAGGCAAACTGATGATGCAGGAAGAAGAGAGGCCAATTGTTGAAGTGATGTCTTGAGCACAAGGAGTGGGATACAAGTGCAGGAAAATGATATTTGACACTCACTGGCTCCTATTAAAAGTGGAGAACCTCTCCCCACTCCTTCTAATAAGAGGATTTTCTTTACTGAAGCAGGCTTCCAGACAGTTTTCCTTTTTTTAACTTTTACCCCAAGCCTCAGCTCAACTTATATTTTTAAATTGGTTTGCACATAACAAAATATAAAAAACTAATGCAATATTTTGTGTGTGTTTTTCACAATAATTGGTGGTACTTGCTCAATGTATTTAGTATCCGGTTAAGGGGGTAAAGAGTATTATAAATCAAGGGTGAATGGGGTGATCTTTAGGGTGATTGCAACCTCTTAAATGCTGAACTTTTTTTTTTTTAAATGCTGAACTTTTGTCCCAAGAGGTTATAACATCAATGCCAAGTAAGTGACACAGACCTTAGGTGGTAAGAGTCCCGATAAAGGCGAGAATGTGCACTGGGTCTTGTGTGGAGACAAGGCTTCGTGGAAGAGGCAGAACTTAAGCTAGACTTTGGAGAATAGAAAGCATTTGGATAACAGGGTAGTTAGAGTGAAGGTTTTCTAATACAGTGGGAGGTAAGAATTTACAAAGAACCTTCTGCAGAATATGAGAAAATCATTGCAGACTGCTCTAAGCTGGAAGAACAGCCAACCAGAATTGTGTTTAGGCACCCTGTTAATTTCCAGATTGTGTGCTGTTGAGCTGAAATCATCTGATGGTGGTTTGATGTCCTCCTGAAAACCAAGACTAGATAGCTCTAGCTTCATTCTGAGCATTGATGTGGATATACGGGACAAGAAAGCACAAGAACTAGATCAGAAAATGAAAAGACAACATACAAAGCATTTTCTATCCTGTCACTTTTAGAACTTTTCTGTTTATATTAAGGAGAAAAAGAATAAAGGATGTGTAATTGAGTTCAAATGAAGAATTCCTCTAATAAAGGAGGTAACAAAAGTGAAATATCTGTTCTAAAATAGCAGTAAAAAACATAGTCATAGGCTTTTAGGACCTGAAAAATTATACATTATTAAACTGTTGTTTTATTGTAACACTTAACATATCGCCCTTATTGCTGTTCTGTAACATAGGGAGATTCAGTGGTATCTATACCTTCTCTTTCTCGCAAGACCTAAAGCCCATATTAACCTGCAGCCTGATACGTGACTGGGAAGCATTGTTTATGTTTCTTTTTCAGTTTCAAACATTTTATATCTCAAGCAAAAAAAGGGAGACGGCAGTAAAATCCCAGCAGTGGATTTTTAAATTTTTCAGTCTTATTTATAATAACACCATTCCTTAAACATCAAATAACCAGACATCTCAAACATCAATGCAAGATGAAGGTGTCAGTATTATCAATTTTTTTTAATTAACTACATAGTTTGGAACTGTTAAGTCTAAAATTGTGAATAATTTTCCTTCTCACCAATTCCGATAAATACACTTTCATTGTTGTTTTCCCTCAGGGTATAAATCTGACATTTCCCTAGCCTCTTTTCTTACTCCTTTAAAAAAGTGCAAGCAAAAAAAAAAAAAAAAATTGTTTTTAGGAATCTTTGAACAAGGAAGAACAAATATCATAAGCTATGTTCTCTGTGTTTCTTACCAAAAGTTTGTCAGTGCCTTTCTGTCAGTTTCTGGGTATGGAGGAGAAATTGTCTGAAGTAAAAACAGGATTTCACACTCCACCAAGCAAGGTGGGATAACACTAATAATACAGAACTTTTCAGCAGTGCTTCCGAAGATACCAGAAACTTCCATTAAAAAAGCAGGTACAATATTAAAAAAAGTCATATGATACTAGATGAAAAAATATCCAATTATTTTCTGGGATGAGTTACACATTGGGTAAAATGTGGTAGATGAAGAAAAAAAAAATAAGATTGTACCTAGTGAAAATAAACAGCAATGACAACAAAATATATATTTTTGTTTTCCTCCCATTTCTTGATGGTGCTGTTATTGGCACAGGGCCGATTATAGAGTTGCCAAAAATAAGGGCAAGGCTGTAGCAATGAGAATTAGCCGGAAAAGAAACAAACTTACGGCATTCTCATCAGTTATAATTGTTGTTTTGAGCCATTGTGTGTGTAGAATTTTAAGATACGTAATTTGCTTTTCCTGAGTGAGAACTATTTTTATTTGAAGTATGCTAAAGAAGTTTCCAAATTATAAGAGTATTTTACTAGTTGTAAATACACATAGAGATCAAAGCATGTACTCCATAAATAAATGCTGGTAAAAATTTCTGCCTAGTAACTTGATCATGAGAGTCATGCAAATATTGATTAGGAATCAAAAAATTTTAATTCTTTAGTTTTGTTTTCCAAAAGTTGGGTTTACCCTTAACCTAAATTTTCTCATATGTAATAATTACATATTGCATATGTAATAATTACAGTGTTGATAAGAAATGGAACAGAAGAGGATAGTTTGAACAAAATCACGTCAGCCATTTGACACAGTGGGAGATAAATAGAATCAGAGATTACTGGGAGTTTTTAAGAACAAAACACAGGGGACACCTGGGTGGCTCAGTCAGTTAAGAGCTACCTTCGGCCTGGGTCATGATCCTAAGGTCTTGGGATCGAGTCCCACATCGTGCTCCTTGCTCAGCAGGGAGCCTGCTTCTCCCTCTTTCTCCCTCTGCTTGTGCTCTCTCTGTCAAATAAATAAAAAATCTTAAAAAAAAAAAAAAGAGAACAAAGCACAGGAATAAGAAATATGCTGCTGTTCCTTTTTTAGGGGGAAATAAATGAATTCCAGTAAGGGAATGGAAATTTGGACATCTTATTTTTGTTCTAGAGGAGCTTAGTTCCGTAAGTGTGCGTTGGAAAACTCTGAGAGATACTGTAACTCGAGGTAGACATGACAGTACGGTGGAGACCTTTAGCTTTTTCTCTCGTTGAGTTAAACCTGTTTTGTAAAGTGAAAAATTCCAAATAAAGGGTAACGTTTTACCAAAGTAATAATTATTCCAGTAAATTCGATACATGTATTTCTGTAAACAATATGTTTCTCGAAAGAGTAATTCTTTAGTAAAAATATTCTGCTCTTTCCCCCTAAAAGAGAATCTGTCTCTCTTCTTAAAGTGAGCTTGGATTAGCAGAACCACCTCTGCCGACTCCCCCGGAGGCCACTCTGCCTGGGCTCGATGTTTCTGCTGGAGTACGAGTCAAGGCTGGAAACAACTGGGAGCTGTTCCTGAAGGCTGCTTTGCCTTTTTAGGGTATGAGGGTCTCCCTGTGTTTAGGATAACATGATTGACAGCTCCATTCCAGCTCCAATTAGCACCCTATAATTTATTAGCTTCTGCTTTCAGATTATGCGTTAACTTCACAAATATTTCAACCACGGAACCAGCAGCTATCAAGTGTCTCTTTCCTGATCCAGCCCTCTGGGGCCGGAGTGAAATACAAGGAAAGAGCAGTACAGTTGGTCTGTCAAGTGAGAATAATCATTTGTGTCTGTGCCTGTCTGAGGGCACGGTGTCTCTGATTTCCCTTTAGGCCTGCATCAGAGAAAGAGAGAGAGAGAGATCTGTAGATAGATTCTATATTGTGAGGGTACCATATTTATATTATTAGAGTTTCATTTATTCATGAGAGATAAGGGAAAGCTGGTGTTGAGGAAATGTGAAATTTACATTTGCTTAACCCCATTGCTTGTGTAAATGTCAAAACTTCAGTTATGTACAAACAGAAAATCTAATAATGATACTGCCTTCAGGACATTTATTCCTTTATTCCAGATCTTAGGATTATGTAATAGATAATGAATAATAATACATCCTAAAAATCTTGCAAGGAAAATGGAATATATAGAGTATGGACTTTAATAAGTATGATCAAAAGGTAAATTATTTACAGGCATCTTGTCAACAGAGTGTTAAAGCAGTTTTATAAAGGAATCTTATTTTTTTGGTTTCATTTAATTTTAAAGTCTTTTCAAATATCTTTCAATTTTCCTTTCATGCTTTGACACCATAAGAATTACATTTAAAATGCAATTTATAGAAATAGCATTATATGAAAAGCAGTTTGTCTCTTATTTTTTTATCTCCTCCAATCCCAAAGTGATCAATCACTAAGTGTTAAAAAAAAAAAAATCCTGTTTATTTTGATAGAAAGGGTATGGGTGACCACACACAAACCCAGGGTTTATGATTCTGAGCAAATTGGAGGTTATATTGATCTTAAGAGTTGTTTCCTCTGATAAAAAGGGCACAGAAAGAGCAGTACTTACCCAGAAAGAGTGGCAAGAGAAGCTTCCAGTCAAGGGATCTAAGTCCTAACCTCCACCACCTCTGTCCTCCTTCTCATCCAGGCCCAAATCAATCTTAAGTCATTGCTAGAATTTGCGACACGTTGAAATAGAACTTCAAAGGGGGAAATGAGACAGGATGGCAACTCCTTTTAAACTAAAGGAGTAGAACAGATAGAGTTCCCTGAAGTTGGGTGACTGAGTTCTCAGCCAGAGGGCAATCGGCAGAAGGATTACTTGGTGGCGGAGAGCTGTCTCTCCCCTTTTCATCACCTCTCCCTCAGCCGAGGCCAAGCGCACAGGGAACACTGCACGGGGAGGCCACCGGTGCCAGCAGGGATGAGTAGAGGAGAAGCTTGTCTTTCTCTCAGGCCCCCCAACCAGGTAGAACACATGTGAAAACGTCATGTTGGCCTTTGCCCGTGTCATCCTTCATTCCCTTGAATGTCCTTTAATCAATGACCGGGGCCTTCTCTAATCTGCACCATTTCATGAATAGTAACAAGACAAGGGAATTAATATTTTGCATGAATTTGGTGGGCCTAAAGCACATCCGTTAGGATTTTTAATTCACCCAAGTTCTCTCTGATGCTCTTATGACACAGACAGGATCATTATAGTTCTAGGTCGTCTTGCATTTCTACTTGGGGAACATCTAACACGGAGGGAAATGCTGTCATCCGAGTGTCCTGTGTGCCAGATCACTGGAGGCCGGCTCAGCAGTCTGGATGGTCTGGTCAGGACTGCTCCAAAGGCCAGTTCCAGTGAATGAGTCTCCTCACCAGCAACCTGATATTCAGGTCAGATGCAGCTCAGGGGAGAGGCTTCAGTAATCAGAACCTTGTGGCTGGGCAAATGCTCCCTGTGGGTTCTGAGCAGAGATCCTGTGGGTGCTAACGCAGTGGAGCATGGGCAGAGTCCCTTCCAGTGGGGGTTGTTTGGAGACAGTGTCCAGCAAAGAATACACCGCGTGCTTTCTTCCTCAACGGCATACTCAGCGGCAAACTCTCAAAAGCGAGCTGGGACTTAATGCATTTTAGTTAGGCTTGTATATACTAGTGATCCGTGCCAATGGAACATGGATTAAAAAAATCCACAGAGAAGTCCAGAGTTAATTTTAGTTATTGCCTCAATGTCCAAACCTCAGGCTAACTCTTTACACGACTCGGTCGGGTTGGGTGTGAAGAGCTTCAGGGCAGGGAAGTCTGCTAAATACTGAAATGAATTAATAAGAGAAGCAATAATAATTCCTTCCTGGAGAAGAATGGAAATCTGCATCTGACTGAATGGTCTATAGATAGTATCATTTGATGAAGAGGTGTGAAAATGTCCTATGATAGTTCCTTTGAGACCAGGGATTCCGTAAGGTCTGTGGTATGTCAGTCTTTGGTGCCCTGCCTCTTTCCCCTTCCTTCTTCATCTGCCATGGAGGAGAAAGTAAACCCAGAGTCGAGCCGCCCAAGACAAATCAGAAGAGGACAAGCTGCCTGTGCGGTGGGTGACAGTGTGGTCTCTGCACCCAGGCTGCCTGGGTTGGGATCCTGGCTCTGCCACTTACTGGCTGGGTGACTGGGCAAATTATTTCTCCTCTGTGAGCCTTGATTATCTCGTGGGTAAGAAGGGGATCACCATCATACATACACATAGACTTGCTGTCAGACTTAAATGAGTTAACCTGCATATGAAGCCCTCCGACCAGCGCCTGATCAACAATTAACATCACTTGTTGTGAGTGCTGTCACATCTGATGCGGCATAATCATCAAGTACCTTCCACAGAAGCAAAACCAGTAATAGGTTCTTGAAATGATCATAATCTACTTCACAGCTGCCAAGATGACAGAACGAGGGGATGCGTACGTCTGCTAAGCCATACTCTGAGTAAGGTCCCTTACTGCCCCCAGCTCTTGAGACTATTATCCAAGATAAATTGTATTTGTTCCTCATGTTATAATGAAGGTCAAGATTTGAGCTAATATTTTTATGCTTTAACAATCTAGAAGGGCAATTTGAACATAACACAAAATATTTCTTTCGGGCACTTTAGTGAACGGACACAATTTTAGCATCAAGAGAAAATTAAGAGAAAAGACCACTCATTTCTTAATAATTAACCTCTCTCTCTCTCTCCTCTTTCTTTCTTCCTTTCTTTTTTTTTTTCGGGGGTGAGGGGGCTAGTGGTAGGTTTGTTTTCTTAGCCTAGCTTCCTAAACTGTAATATAACCAATATTTCAAAAACACTTTTTAACTGACTACTGTCTTAAGAGTCTAGAATCAAAGAAGTAACAATAATTCTCTTCTGGAGAATAATAAATGTGTGCCTCACTGAATGGTATCCAGGTGGTGCTTTCCGTACCATCTCTACTTTCAACCCAGTGAATGCTGTCAGGTAAGCCTGGGCTTCTGCAGGCCACAGTTTTCTCATTTGTGAAGCAGAGGTGGGATACCCAACTTCTCACTCCTGGGGCTGATGTCAAGTGGAAAAGGGTTAATGGGTTTTACAGAATGGCAAACGCTTTGGAAAAACGAACAGCACTATATACATAAAGTTAATATTAGTTACTGACATCAGATTGTACTACTATAAATTATTTTATTCTACTCGAGAAAGACTAAGACATTTATTTTCTTTTTATGAAATAACACAGCGACCCTGTAGTAAAGAGACATCTTTACTGTTCATTTCTTCTTCCTCATCACCTTCAGCTTTGCCCACACACGGACCCCTTCCCCTGTGCCAAAACGAAAGTGACCAAATCGCAACCACAGAGACTGAGAGGAATATTCGAGGTATTAGAGACTCTGTGGACATTTCTTCCCCTTGTGGCGATTCCTGGTTCTTCTTCATGGAGACAGTTGGGGTTTCTTGCCTTTTTTTTTTTTTTCATCCAGAGGAGGATGGAAGGAGAGACGGAATTTGTGGGAGAGAAGGCAGAGAAGGGCTTCTTCTTTCATCGTAAAATGTTCCTCGTAAAAAATATGATATATATCTACACACACACACACACACACACACATACAAAATAGATCCAGTGCAATTGCAATTGTTGTGCCAAACACTGGGAAGCGCCACCTTGGTCGATGTATTTCTGGAGTTTTCAACAGTTGTCCTACAACAGCTGCATTTCAGTAAGACTTGGGCAGGTGGCTCCAGATAAGCCACTTGCCACTCACATTTAGGCTGAGGCTTCCACGTTCACAGTCCAAAGGAAAAGAGTGCGTCTTTGTGTCTGGAGTGGGTGTTGCAGAGAGGGAGTGGGCACGAAGGGAGCTGGAGGCCATGAGGTGAGGAAGAAGGCATTGCGAATTGGCCTCTTTTACTTCTCTACCACAGTCTTCAATGCAAATACAAATACAGTTTAAATGTGAGGATACTGACATCAGTAGTGCTTTGGTCACACTACTTAATGATATAATTCACATCAGCATAAAAAATATTCACACCAAAATGTCTTTTTTTCCCCTCCTCTTTCCAAGAAAACTTAGGACATCATATCTAAGTGAGCTCACCGCTGGTATTTCCAGTGATTTGCCCAAGAGTCATTAAACATGATTCAGAGTCTTTGGATCTGCTCTTTCCGCAGAAGGAATTATTGTTAAACAAAATTTCTGTAGATGTATGTTTTGGTTTTCCCAACACGTGGAGATGTTTCAAGTCTCTGCCTTCCCCCACGTCGTCATCCATGAAGTGAGAGGCCCAGATGCTGAGCCTCCGTGGCTGGTCGGAAGGGAAAGGGAAGGGGAAACCCGGGGTCATCTGATCAGCTCAGGAGGGATGCACCACAGAGGGAATAACGACGAGCTGCAAACCAAGATCAGAAGCCATTACAAACCCACTCGATTTCAGCTCTGAGAGTCAGCAATTGCTCTATGCAGAGACCTATAGGGAACAAGGCTGGCTGTCTAAAACCAGTACAGATCCTTGCTTTTGTCCTGAGGCTGTAAACCTGAAAACAGAGAGAAAACAAAAGAAAGAGAGAGGGAGAGAGGGAGAAGAGAAACAGAGGGAGAGAGAAGGGGTTGGGGGTGGGAAGGCACAGGTATTTAAGGAAAGAGAAAGACAAACACCACTGTTTTATTGTGAATGTCACAGAATTCGTTTAAAGGGCATGAATGAAAGTAAAAGCGAAGCAAACAGAAATGTCAAATCTTCACCTGAAGGAAGGGCGGGTGGGCAAGACCACAAGCCAATGATTGCATTTATAATATAACCATTTTTTGGTTATGCCCTAAAAATAAGGGAAGCAGAAGAATGTACCTTTCAAATTCAACTTGTTGAGCCAGAAACTTAATATAGTCATGGAAATCACATTCTCTTTAAGTTTTACATTTTAAGAGACCTATTTAATTTGGCAATTAGGTTGGTATCAGAAGCACATTTTTCTTTCCTTATAATTGTCACTAAGAGACAATATCCTCCGCCCAAGCTGTAGAAGATTTTGAACTACACTCTTAGCTCTAGGTGCTCTAGATCAGCGCTGTCCAATAAAAACACAGTGGGAGCCACCGGCATCATCCTAAATATTCTAGCAGCCACATTGGAAAAAAGTAAAAAGAACCAGATGAGAATTAATCTTAGTAATATATTTTATTTAACCCAATATGTTCAATATGCAATGTGTCGAAAGTATTCCAACATGCAATCAACATAAAAATATTAGTGAGATGAATTTTACATTTTTTCTTTGTACACAGTTTTGAAATCCAGTGCTTATTACGCGCGTACAGCACGTCCCAATTCGTCCTAGCCACGTTTCAAGTGCTCAACAAGTACACGTGGCTAGCGGTTACAGAATTGAACAGCGCAGAGCTAGAAACTTTTCAACAAATTATTTACTTATTTGTCTATTTATTTATATTTGAAAAAAATCCCCTTTTATATCTACCAGCCAGGTTAGGGCAGTGTCCTTTCTCATTCTGCCCACACCGATGACACTGGGCCATCTGTCTGCTGAAGCACAACCCTGCCATGCAGACCTCTGGGTCACAACGTCACTGGGGTCTCCAAGGAGAACTAAGGGGGAGCCGGGGCTCAGTCCAGGGTCGGACACAGGGCAGGAGGGGCCCGGGGAGGCCAAGCTCCCTCTCCCGCTTACCTGAGTCCACGCTGAGTCCCAGACCCTGGGCCACGTCCCCCGCGGGGCTGGCGAAGGGTCCCCCGGGCGCGGCCCACGCGGCGCCGGTCGGCTCGCCCTTGGCGGAGAGCTCGCAGGGCGGGCTGCCGGGCGCGGGCGCCGGGGCGGGCGCGAGGCGGGCCGGGCGCCCGGAGGCTGCGGGCATCAGCAGCGGCCCGTAGCGCGGGTCGAAGTGCGGCGCGTAGACCTCGTGCACGGCGGCGGGCCGCGGGTAGGGGGCGGCCTGGGCGCCGAGGGCGCTGCCCAGCGCGTAGGGGTGGTGCGGGTGCGCGTGGTGCGGGTGCGCGTGGTGCCAGGGCTCGGCCGCGCCCTGGTGCAGGTGGCTGTGCAGCGCGGCCGGCGAGTAGGGGTCGGCGGCGGCGAAGGGCAGCTCCGAGTGCGCGGCGGCCAGCGGGCTGCCCAGCGGCGCGGGCACCGGTGCCTGGTACGCGCTGTTCCAGAAGGAGGCGGGGAAGCTGCGCTGGCTCATCGGGAAGGAGCCGTCTGCAGGCCGGCGAGGCGGAGGGGAGGAAAGGAAGAGAGGAGCGCGTCACCGCGGGGGAGATGGAAGCGCCAACCCCGCGAGGCGGGAAAGCTGAACGCGCCTGGCGGGCAAAGGGCGGGCAAGCCGCGGCGGGGAGCGGACCTGCAGCCGGGCCTCGGGGGCGGCGCCTTTCTGAGGGGGCAGCAGCCTGCGAATTCGAGGTTGAGGCACCGCAAAATGGGGGAAACCCTTCGGGAAGGAGGGCCGCTTCCTCGGAATTTGCAGACGCGTCTCCAGTGCGGAAACCCCAGGACAGACTAGACTGGGAGAGGAAGAGAGGAGAGACACTCCCTTCCGTTCCAGTTTTGGGGCGCAGGGAGCTTCCTCCGACTCGAGGCCGCGCTGCCTCGGCGGCCTTGGGGTAGACTCGGCCTCCCGGTCCCAGCCCGCAGCCTCGCCCCAAGCTAAAGATACCTCTTCCCACTCTTGGTCAGCAGCCTAGCGATTTCATTAGCCCCTCTCGCGTTTCAGCCTCCCCAGCTCCAGAAAATGTACCCCTCCAAGGCTCCGATAGACTGGAAGTCCATCGACATATTTCAAAGTCTTGCTATTATTAGCCTCCTTTCTAGAAACCTACTTTCAAATATTTTTTTCCAAGAACTCAAGCAAAAGAGTAAACTGGACATACTAAAAGGGCAGTTGTATTATTTGCAGAGGGGCGCAAAGGGACAGATCTTTTAAGTTTTAATTAATAATATTTGTTCCTTAAAGTGTGGATGCCAGGAATAATAGTAATTCTTATGGCCAGTATCGCTGTTGACCCCTAGTGCCGGGAAGCATTTTAAGAGAACAACAGCATTTAGATCAAATTTGTTGTCCTTGGTGGGAACGGAGGGAAGGAAAGATATTTAATTCCGGGGGACTTGATCGAGCACCTCCTCTAGGGAAGGCATCTGCCCCACATACTAGAGAATTAAAAATGTGTTGAGAATGCATTCTAAGAGAGAATAAAAAAAAAAGTTCTGTATTCCAAACTAATGATTTGAGATCTTATCTAGGCAAAGATTGCACAAACTGTCAGACACTCTTAAGAGAAAAAGGGAGGGTGAGAGTTGTCATACCCCTCCCCAAATGTTATATTCGTTTTTCTTTTACAAGAAAGTCCTCATTTCTCATCTTGGTAGAAGACATCAAAAATTAAATTTAGTGAGAAAGCTTACCAAATAGTTATCCCCACCCTTGCCTGGGAATAAAAAGAGATTGAGATTTCAGAATAGAAGGGAGACTGGCCAATAAATCATTGTCCCAGGCTAGATAAAGCAGTGCTTTGTGAGAAGGGTAGAACAATAAAGAGGGGGTGTTTTGGGGGAAAGCCCTAGAGATGTTTTGGCTGTACCTAAATTTTTATTTCTTTGGTACTTGCTTACTGAAAGACATTTTCTGCTTCAAGATTTCCTAAGTAATTGAAGCCTGGCAAAAAGCATACATACGTTTTAAGAGACATTCATCAGCAGGTTTTGCTTCCAGTGGAGTCTAGGACTTTTTCCTCTGGGCAAATTTTCAGGAACTGCTAAGAGCGCTGGAGGTTGTTGTAGGTGAAGATCTTCCACGTGGCTTGGGATAGTGTTTGAAACCTCACGCTCCCACAGCACTTTTACATACATTTTCATATTTGTCGTACAGCCATCTCCAGCGACAGTTAAGAGGGCAAGTATTATTCTAATTTTAGAGACCGGTAAATAGAGTGACCCCAAAGAGGTTAAGAGACTTGCCCAAGGTCATATTGCTAGGAAGTGGTAGGGCCAGCAGGAAAATCCAGGTCTCCCAATTCCAAGGCTAGTGTTTTTTCGAAGTCACTGCCCTGCTCTGCTCTGCCTCTTCAAGGAGAGATTTTTTTTTTCCTTCCTTCCTTTTACTTACACTCCCCACAAGCCCCTCCTCACCTCCTCTCTGACACCTTTTCTTGAGCCCAGTAGGTGGGCCCCAGGCCGAGAGGGCTCTCTACCTGCCCTTAGAAGCGAGCCCTTTACTCACCCCGCCAGGACCCGGAGCTCCTGGGTGCTTTGCTGCTTGTACAGCTTGGGGAATAGCTGCTAGGCTGGCTCAGGGCCCTACTGAAGTGCTCATCCACCACAGAGCTGATGTCCCCCTGGAAATAGGTGAAGAGGACGCAGCGGGAGTTGATGTACTCTGCCTCTGGTGGGCGCTCTTTCTCCGGGCTGCCTTCTTCCTCTTTGATACTGGCTGGAGTTTGGCTGGAAAAGGAGCTGCCGCTGCCCGTGCTGTTGCTGGGGCTGGCGTTGCACTCTTGCGCTTCCTGCATCTTGGAGTAATAGGCTAGTTTCTGCTCCAAGAGAGAAAGAACAGAGAGGTCAGTTTCAAAAGAGATGGCAAACTGGGTTCCCACCTCACTCCGTCAGATCCCTAAGGTATCCAGGAGAAAACTGGCATCCAGGCCTAAGCCCTGTGCTCAGTAACATGCGTGAGCTCCTTGAGAGGCAGATTGCCCTGCCTGGTGTCTCTGGCTCCCCAGAATTCCTGCCAGACCCCAGGGAAGCTCTCTGAAGCTGTCAGGCGAAAAGTCCCAGAAGATGCCAGGCTATGAGCTGAGTTGGGCCACAGAGCCAGGTTCGGGGCAGATATATTTTTATAATCAGGCTCCAAGGATGAAGGGCACCCAAGTCCAGTTAGAGCCTGACTGTCCCCTGCCTAAGAATCCAGGGCAGATGCACAAGATGCAAGATTCAAGCATCATCCTGATAGAGCGTGAAAATGTCAAAACCCACTCCATGCAGCCAGGAACGTAGAGGAAAAACTGCCACAGAGGTAGGATATAGTTCCATTTAGGAAAGAATCATGTGGGGTAAAAATGTGGAATAACATTCCAACATGGATCATGTGAATAAATGCAAGCTGATATTTGTTTGGTCGCCCATAAACTGTCCACTTAAAAGTCTATCTCAGTTTTTAAAGAGATCTTCTTTTGAGTAAGGAAAAACCAGACGGCTGGCTGTGAGCATTTCGACCCTCACCATCTCTGTGCACGTTGAGGAAACATGTAATAACAAGGAACGAAGAAGAAGCTCTTGGCCATGAGGATGGGTAAATTGTGGCTGTCTGGTAGTGATTTTAAAAACCAAGTGTAGCTGCTGAAATATTTTCTTAGAAATGAGCAATAGACTGAATGCAGTGTCAACGCATTTATGCAGGCAGAGATGGCCTTCACGCAGGCTGATCGTACAAAAATGAACAGAGCACTTAATGGAATAGGCTGGATTGGTCCACGATCAGGGAGGAGAACGGACCAAACAGAAAACCAACCCCTCTCTCTTCTTTGCAATAGTGCCAACCTGGGAAGGAGTCATCTCAGACCCTGAAGCCAAAAGACTGTAGTTACGTAGTAGAATGACCACTTCTGCCACATTCCCACTTGGCTTATAATGAGGGACTCTGGTGATTCCCCAAATTAACTTTGTGAGACTAAACAAACTCTTAGATGGAAAATTTTAAGGGGGGGGGAGGTAGAAGGAGAAAAGCAAAAAGCAAAACCTACTCCTTCCATCATTAATTCATCGGGAAATTTTCGAATGGACATTCTGAATTTGCAGTCAAAATTGGCAAAAACTTGGACCGGCGGTCCGGAAGTATTTCAGTCTCTCTTGAACAGGAGTCCAGGCCCTCACTTTGGAACCTGCTCCTGACTCCTACAGCCCCCTGGGTGTGCGATCTTATTCTTTGACTGGACTACAGTCTTCAGTTTCTACAATCTCAGCTGAGGACGTGGAAAGAAAAACTGGTCGACCAGACTCCGCCCGGAGAAGAGAGAAATTGGAATAATTAAACGAAACTTCAAGAGTTTGCCGGAACGGGGTTAAGTGGTCTTCTTACAGGTGGGTTTGTGGACGGCAGGATAGCCCGATGCAGCCACTCAGGCTCTAGAAAGGCGAAATATTATCTCTGAAGCTCGCATGCGCCAGGTCAATTGCACCCCAATAATAATCCCCAGAATTTTGCAAAGATTATAAAACCCACGCGTTCACGCAGTTCTCTTTGTAACGAATTCTCTGGTTCCGGAATTAATTGGCCTGATCCCTTGAGAACTGAAACGGGAAAAAGTCACTCCTCAGATAAGCTTGCAGAGATGAGAACGCAGGTCTTTGTGTTTTAGGCAGAAAGACAGAGACAGGTCTTTGCTTTTGTTCTCTTGTCACTCTCACCTTTGAGACCAAAGTTTGGTTTTCCCTGCGTGAGCTTTGCTCGCGTCTCCCCTCACCCGCACCGAAGAATCTGGAGTCCGACAGATCGCTCGTGCGATCCTCATATGATGGTTCCCCGGAAGGACGGGGCACGCATTAGCGGGCTTAGCTGCCTTCCCGAGAGAGCAAGTGGACAAGCTAAAGGGGTTAGCTCAACCTACCGTTTGGCAGCGCCGGCAATCCCCGCATCCTCCGGGCTCCCGCCGCTGGCAGGACGCCCCGGACCGGTGCGGAGGTGCCCCGGACCTCGGGGTACAGGCGGTGCTTCCGGAAGCGGGGGCGCGCCACCCGTCTCCAAGGTCCCGGCCCGGAGGAGACACGTACCTGGTGGTAGGGGGTGTAGGCGGCTGCAAAGTAAGGCTGGGGAGGACCATAGACTTGGTACATAACATCCAGACAGCTCATGGCTCCCCGCAGCGGAGACGGCTAAGTGTTTTTTCATCAACTCTGGGGCGGTGGAGCGCAGTGATTCTGCATGGGCGGCGCTTGGACCTGAGCTCCCGAGTCATCGGCGGCGGAGCGGTGGGCAGCGCGCTCAGCGGTTCGGGATCCCGCTCGCAGGCTCCCCTCCACCCCGGCAATTTGAGCCCGGATCGCGCTCCGGGAGAGAAGCGCCCGGGCTCCCGCTAGTGGGCATTTAAACCCCACGCCGGACTGGCGTGCTGACGCCACTCCGGGCCGCGGAGGGGGCGGGGACCGGGGGGCCAATGGGGAGCCAGGGACTGGCCCCGAGGGGCTACCGGCGTGTTTCCCCGGGCTCCCCCGCCGCTAGCTGCTAGCCAAGGGTGCGGCGAACCGCGCGCCTCCGAGCCTGGGCCCTGAGGCTTCGCACCAAGAGGAGTAGGATTCCCAGGCTAAAGCTGGACAGAGAAGCAAACCAAGAGAGAGACAGAAAAGGGAGAGAGGGAGGGAGGAGTGCAGGAGGGGGAAAGTGGGGGTTCTCACACTTGGGGAGAGAAAGAAGTTTGATGCGTGGTGGCAAAAGTCCCGTGGGAGAGCCCCGGCCTCAAACTGGAGAGTTGAGAGTGTGCGAGTCCGGGGGTGGCCAGGTGGGGCAGATTATCTGCTCTCGGCTTCTGGTGAGTGCCGGCAGGGATAGCGCGCTCCCCAGGAATCCCCTAGGGGATCCGCGGCACCTCAGACAGGAAGTTGAGGGAGTCGAGGGACTCCTGCCGGGCGCGGAGGAGCTCCCTCTGGGGGGGAAATGGCAGTAGCTGAAGCCGGTAAAGACTGCCCTGATGCACCTCCTCTGACCCAGCCCGCCCGCGCCAGCTCCCACACTTCAGTTCCGCTCTCTGGGGTCGGTCCCTTCTGCCTCTTTATAGAGTTCGATCCCGACACTTTCTCTCTGAAGTCCCCCGCCCAAACCCGCTCCGTGGGCGCTCTTCGCGCCCCGCCTCTGGCTCCTCCCGGTGCGAGTTGCTTTCGAGGAGTCCAGGAGGCCCTACCCAGCCCCCGGCAGCCCCGGGTCTCCTCGGCCTGAGTCCTTTAGTGTTGCGGTAACTTCTTGGGACGAGGACTTGTTGACTGCAAGAGGAGTCATGCTAGGGAATGCAGGAAGTCAGACAGGACTTTTGCTTTATTTTAGAGAGTTGAAAGGATGCATTTCAATTGTGAAACGTGCATCGCTGTTCTCTTTCCTGCCCTGAGAGCTTTCCTGGCTCGGATGGGCTTCCTGCCACGCTCTTCATTCTTCCCCAAGCACTCCCCACTCCCAACACAGCCCCCTGGGGAGGAGGGTGTCACAGTGGAGTCCTCCGTCCCGCAAGTTTAGGGATGAATCGAGACAACACTGTCGGTACGGCTGGGTCAGGTGGTGGGAAGGGCGTTACAGGAATAGTGGTGGGCCTGACTTGAGAGGGCGGTGGGAGCAGAGCTTGGGAACATTGAGAGCCCAGAACCAAGGAAGAGGCAGCGTGCATTACGGAACTCCAGTTATTACCCAGTTTAAAAACAGCAAAAAGTCTGACATCGATTCCCAGGCTGTAAAACTGCGAACAAATGCACCCTTAAAGATATATTTGTCTTCAAAACGTGAATATTTAAGCCAAATTGTTTCCGGGGTGAGGTTTTGGTTTTGCCCGAATAATAAATGCGAAGTGGCTCCAAGTCTCCAGTTCGGTTTATAAATGGTGAACTGTCCCGAGCGATCGAAGAGTTCCTTTAAGTACGATGTCGACTTTAAAGAAAATTAAAAAAAGAAAAAAAAAAAAGACTCCACTCAGTCCAGTTTTACGCATGCCTTTTCAGGGGCCAGACTGCCTTGTGGCTGAACTCTGCAGGCTCCTAGATCCTTTGGCGATCTAGGCGCACAGGTAGAGCAGAATATCCTTCCCGCCCCCACCCCAACCCTCCCGCCCAGGGTGCTTCGGAGAAGGGCAATCGCCTTGGTTTTCTCTGGAGGCTAAAGAGCGAACCTTCATCCAAAGAGCCGCAAAGTGCCCTCCTGGAGGCGGGAGGAGGGCGTATAGGTCCCAGTCTTTCTCGCCGCCTAGGCGCGCGCTCGCTGCCGAGGGCCGCTCCGCCCTGCCCCGCGCCAGGTTCTGGCTCTGCCGGCCCGCGCTCCCGGAGTCAGATCTGAGCGGGAGCCGAGGTGCCCAGGACAGATCGCGGCCAGTAGGTGCGACCACGGAGGGTCACACTCTCCCCTTGTGCGCAGGTCCTGCTGTCTATGTGTGGACACAGAGGTTCTACTTTGGCTTCCTCCAGCTAGGGCATCTCCGGGACCGAGCGTCCTTCGCCGCAGCGCGCTCCTCCCCGCGCTACCCAGGCTCCGCCGCGTGGCTGGAGGCCCGCAGTACTGCGTGGGTAAAGCGCTGGGGCGTGAGCGCCGGATCGCGCGCCTAGCGAGGGCTGGGCAGCTCGATTCTCGTCCTTGCTCACCTCGCAGTGGCCATCTCCTATCCCCTGTACCCACTCACTTTGATATTTTTACTTGACTTTGACCATGGGACCAAAGGAACTTTGATTTTTTCCCACAAATTCAGGAGAAAATAACGACAATCTCTCCGCAACCAACGAGGCCCAGCAAAATGGTAGTTATGTTTGAAAAGGATTACAGGAGCGGTGACATCCCACGTTTCGAACAAAGACAATGAAGAGAAGGTGATGCCAGTTGCCTAAGGCTGCTTTCTTTTCACATTGCTCAATCTCCTCTACTTGAACCAGTTTTTAAAAACCTTGCTCAAGCTAAGTAAGGGTACTGGCCGCACAGGAGTTTAAAGGAACACAGGGAATTGGGGCCAGTGAGCATCGATTTGAATCTAGGCAGGATTGCCTCCCTCCAAATCCAAGGTAAAGGAAGTTGCCTCCCTCCAAATCCAAGGTAAAGGAAGAAAAATGAAGAGTCCGAAGTTTTACAATATGCCCACTGATTGGAACAAGGTCAGTATTTTCCGTGTATCTGGAAAGGTGTCATTTACACAAAGGTAGTATTTCTCAATCAGATGAGATTGTGCCTTGATTATAAGCTGAAGTAGAAAGTAAAACAACTAAATTTAATCCCCTCTACCTCCTGTACTCGCAGATATTCAAACCACCAGGACATGAACTGATCAAAGAAGTGATAAACCACCAGGACTTGAACTCGTCAGAGAAGTGAGATTTTGATTCAGAGCCTTGGGAATGGACTACAGAAAATTGGGGAAAAAGTGTCTCCCTTCCTCTCTCTCCCCTTCCCCCAGTTATTTTAGAAGAGACTGCACACCAGACAGATGTCTCTGAATTTGGCTCCCCTGACAAATGTATCAACATCCCCAGAAATGTCAACTATTACCATGACAGCTAATCTAATTGCCTTTTAACTTCCTAATTGGACAGAGGGAATATCAAAACTTCTTTTAGAATGAATTCCACTTTATGATAGCTTCATGGCAATTTATTGAGCTGCGAGGAGGGAATTTGCCAAATGAAAGTAGTTAATTCCACCAAAATTTCCTTTTAGTATCCCATTTTCGGGTTCCATTCTTTTTTTTTTTTTTTTAGTGTGCAATCCTAACAATATCTAGAACTGTGAAAATAAAAGGTGCCTTTATTCTTGAAGTTAACAAGTGAAGTTAATTACTTTTGAATGATTACATGTTTCAAGATATCACAATGAAATCCTTTATTTTGTCTTCAGGAGGGTTATTTATCATTTTCCTAAGCTAATTGACTTCAATACCTTCAGAATTTGTCTGTCCACCTGTGGCATCTTATTCTGAAAACTGCAAAGAAACAACTTTAAAGGAAGGATGTAGGAATAGAACGAATTTGGAGAACTGACCTGCAGCCAGCCCAGGCCCTCCCTCACCCATGATTTATTTGGATCATTGACTGTTGGCATTTTATGTTGCCTTATGCTGCCAACCAAAGGAGATGAACACAGTGGTAATCTCATAGACATTTTTTTAACCGCTAAACCCATCCTGGCCTGTTTTACAGAGCAGAGATGTATTTGGAATTTGAGAGTACCTAACAAGATTTTGTGGATTCCAAATATTAATAATATTAGTGGAAAACATGTCTGCAAAAGTCAGGTTTTGGGGGCATGGTGTGTTATTTAACAATGGTACTCTGGTAACTAATGGGGAATCCAAATGGTGATTTTATTTAAAAAAAGAAAAAGAGAAATTTCTGTATTCTGAAAGCTCACCTAAAAGCTAAGTAGAGGAATTCCAGCTGGGCTTAGTGAAAAACCAAGGCGAAGAGAATTCAATTCTTTTCTTTTCTTTTTTTTTTAAAGAGCCTGCTGTGGGACTCGATCCCAGGACCCTGGGATCATGATCTGAGCGGGAGGCAGATGCTTAACCTCCTGAGCCACCCAGGTGCCCCAAATTCCATTATTTTCATACAAACTTAGAATAGCTCTTAATGTCTTCAAGTAAAAACCCTCCATGGTCTACCTTAATGAACAGAAGAGACTACTTTGTAACTATTGACATATATTTAATTACTATAATATTAAACTTTTCCGCTTTCATATTTTAAAAACTATTTTCATGTTACATACAAGTCACCTTCAGTTTAGGTGAAATCATCACAACTTTCTGAATTTAGTTTTCTCTTAAGTTCTTATTGATGTCAATGGCCAGTTCTAAGATTGAGAAATATATTTAATACCACATTCATCTTTTAGAAGTAAGTTCTTTTTAATGAGTCTCTATGAAATGCGTGGTATAAAGATACCATTACACAAACTCATACGATTCAAACCTTTCAAAAGGATAATGTACAAATGGCAAGAAGAGAGATTTGGAATAGGCGTGTGTGAAATATTTTGGCTTGCTATGTTTTTATAAGAGAGTAAGAGAAGGAATTTGCATTCTCTGCTTTTGACTTGGACACAAAGAGTTAAGTCAGAGAGCACATATCAATTATTTCTTAATAGGGAGAAGTTTTCATCTTTACTTGCCTGGAAAAGTCATTCTTATTGTCTTTAATTTCTGATTATAGTGAAAAAAATTATTTTTTAAAGACACACAGTCTGGTGATATCCTAGAAGCTAACATAACTGTGAAACTTCTTTTGTGACATACAGGGACATAGAGGAATTTGCAGATTCAGAAGGTGGAAGTAGACTGAAGGATTTAAATTGGTGACTTAGATATTTGACAGTATTGGTGTTGATCCATTCCCAAACTTCTGTTTATAAACTTCATTTCAGCAGGATGCTAAAGGGATTAAAAGGACACCACAGCAATAACAGACAGAAGGTGAGGATATCCATCTGAGTGTGACGTCCTGTCACATGCTTCAAGAGGTCTTGAAACAGCTTCTTAGAAATTCCCTCATAGGGAGTTTCTCTTGGCATGTGTGGAATAATTTTTAGCACAGACTGCTAGACTGGCATTGACTGTCTTAATTTCATTGGTTGTTGTGACTGATTTTTAAGCAGATTTCATGATGACATAAATAAATTAGGTTTAGCTATGCTTCAAGTACAACAAGTAGTATGAAGTTTGAAGGTGCATCAGGACACTTAGCAGACCCAAAGCTGACTATATTTTTAATTTTTGTTCTTAACTCTATACTATAAATACTGTACATTATATTTTAAAGTAAAAGTCCAGTTGTTGACTATGAAATTTAAATTTCAGTGGCTGATACTATTTTTTTCGTATTTCTTTACAAGATGCATGAATCAATCAATTTGTAAAATAATCTAACCTGTAACGTTACCTAAGATATCTAAAAAATGTTTTTAAATTTGAAATGTAGAATTTAAAGAATAACACATCATTTTATATGTCTCATGCAGAATATTGCCACACAGTGAATCAAAGTAGAAATTTCGTAGTTGTCCAGATAATTTGGAATGAAAACCAGCTAAATATGACCACGTAATAAATCAAAGTGAAAAATTCAGGTCTCAAAGTGGGCTTTCACCAAGGAAACTTCTTCCCATATTAGTAAACTAATGCCCATACTCCTGAGCATAGCTAATTCTTTCTCCAAATGTATGTGTGCTCAGAATCTGGCCTTGACCTTAATAATATCTGTTGATTTTATAAATATTTTAAGACAATGATTCTGAAATGGTTAAAAATGAACACATATTTTTACCCTGTAGCTTTCTTTTTCTTTGTGGGTACTCAGTGGCAAAATAAATTTGAAGTCCTAATATGTATCAATATATATATATAGCTTTGCCCCTGCGTATTGGAGAGAGAGGATCTTGCAAGGCACTGCCTGTGATTTTTTAGGTGTGGATGTTTTAAAACAGCCTTTCAGTGAGCAGTGTAACGACTATGAGCACACAGTTACTGTATCTAGAAAAATAGGCTGTATCTGTACATTTAAAATAAAGTGTTAAATTAAAGCAACCATACCAACAAGTTGAAGAGAAACAAAGATCCTTTTTTACCTCTGTAGTAGGCCTGAAACCTAGGCAGAGTTATTTTATCGGAAGGAAAATCCCAACGGTAGGTGTCTAAAAGAAGATATCTCAAAGTACGTGTTGTCAAATAGTTACCTAGGTAGGCAGCTGGAGAAACTGGAGGGAACCATCCACTCTTCAAAGAGGAGGGGAAAGGTGGAAGGCCATGTACTGATTGCCACCTTTCTAACACATGAGGTGGCATACTTAACTCCTGGGTGCCTTGAGCTTTAAAGGTCACATACTTTGGGAACTCAGCCTACTGACCACATTTCCTGGGACATTGCCCTGCCTTCTCTGTGAAAGCAATACAGCCTCATCCTGATGACGTTATCTTAGTTACTTTCTTAAGAATGGAGAAGGCTGATGAGTAGCATGGAAGGAGTGATAGGCTGGATAAGACACAGTGTTCTGACCCATGGTGTGAAATGCTGTCACTCCCTCAGCCCTCAGTTTGTTCATTTATACAGAAAAGAAACTGGACCAGATAATCTCTATCTAAACATGCTTATGGCTCCAAACTCTGTAATCAGAACAAATTTACATTTGATTTGAAAATAGGGCACAATATTTATAAGCATTTCTGAAATGAATGTTATTTCCAACCTAAGATCCTTCTTGAAAAGTCGCACATTATAAACCTCACTTGAAAATGAATAATTTTGTGTTCCCAAACTCTCACCAAACGGAGGCCTAATCTTAATGGTTGGATAGAATTAGCCAGAGATCCTTTAGAATTTCAGGGAAATGTAATATAAAAGGGAGTTGTGTCTTTCAAGCACACTGAGGGCAAGAAGTTGAGATGTCTGGTTTGCAGGACTGGAAGCAAAACTGCCCTTCCACTTGCTTTCTGTGGGCCCCAGTGCATGTGTGTACATCCGATGTCTGCTCCTTGGAAATAGAAGTTCAACTTTTCTGAACTTCCATGAGACCGAGAACAGAAAATAACCATTTTTTAATTTGTAAGTTTGGGGTTTTGAAACTAGAACTTTTTCCTTTTTTTTTTTTTTCCAAATTGCATACTTACTGCATATTTCAACAGGTAGTAATATGTAGCTTAGTTAATAGAGGAAATAAACTTACTAGAATTATTAGTCATAACATCTTGTTTGGTGATGAGTACTGCAAATTCTCCTGCCCAGGACCGGTGAATGCTTCAACAGATTTCTAGAAGAACATGAGCAATATCCCACACTATGTTAGGAATCTTAGCATGGATAAGAATTTTGATGTTTTGTTTATTCTTAGGAATGTTTGAAAATCACTTCCTATAGAGATGACAGTAAGTTTACCACTAGACTCCCCCGTTTTGTTTCACACCCATAAAAATGATAAAGAAAATGTAGAAAGAGAAAGCCAGAAAATACGACTGGACTCTGAAGTAGGATGAACATTCTAAGGCAAAAAATAAAACAGAAACACAAAGCCATGAGCAGGTTGATTGCCATGGGCTTATTGGGCTCTGGACTGGAAGGTGGCAGTCAGGCTCTTGGTTCCTGCAGGGGAACGGAACAAAAAGTTCTGAGCTGGACCCATAACCTAAAACCAAGGCTTGTTCTGGGACTCTCGTGCCCACAAAGGAAGCTGAAAAAAATGGCTTTGGCCTTGATGCCCTGGCTATATCTTTATTAAAACTCCCATCCTGCCTTGGCAGGTAAACAGCTTCATGACCCCAAACTGGGCTAGATGGCCTTCTGACTCCATGCCTGGATTTGTGTCATCTTTGCTATCCCAATGGAGCAAGAGTTCTGAAATATACGCATAAGAACAGGATGTGGACTAAGATGTGTACAGAGATGGTGGGAGGGGCAGATGGAGGCGACTGGAAAGTGTTAGGGAGGGCAAGGGAGTAAATGTTTATATACTAAAATACATTATTATTATTTAGTCAATTATGTGATAAACACATATACATATATACACATATATGGCATAAGTAAACATATGCGTGTATATATAGTATATGTATATAATATATGTAACACATGTATATATAAACGTATGTATATATTATATGTAACACATATGTAAACATATGTGTGTATATAGTATATGTATATAAAATATGTAACACATGTATATAAATGTATGTATATTATATGTAACACATATGTGTATATAGTATATGTATATATGTATATAATGTATGTGCATATGTATATGTGTGTGTGAATGTATGTATGTGTGTATATATACATTATATACTCATATATATATATATATATATATATATATATATATATCTCAACCTCCCACAGATTAGGGCTCTCTCAGCAAGAAAAAAAGGGAGGATCATATTGGGTAGACAACTAAAAGTATTTTGTATGAAATAAAAAGATATTTAAAAATTATATTATTTCATTCAAAAGATAACATGAAATATTGTTCTACAGAATCTGAAGACAAGCTTTACCTAATTTTCTGTTTCACAGAGTGTTTGAGAGAGTAGTAAAGGCCTTGATAACGAAGCTGGACTAAGCAACAACAAAAGAATAAAGTGATTGACCAGTATCATTTGGAAACACCAATGCAAAAATTCTAAAGAGAATACTAGCATTTTGGTTCCAGCAGCTCTTAGAAAGATACATGGGGACCTGTCCTTTGAAGCTTTGAAGCCAGGCATTGACTTCTCTTCTCCAGCTATGAAAATTCCAAGATGACATTCTTCTTTCAGTAGAGAGCTGTTTTGTCTACACCGAAAATCTGTTGTGTAGTACAGCCAGCTTCCTTCATGATCTTGGCTAGATCTTCTGGAGAGCTTGCTGCAGCTTACATCAGCACTTGCTGCTTCCGCTTGTATTATACTGTTATGGGGATGGCTGCTTTCCTTAAATCTCGGGAACCAAGCTCTGCTAACTTCAAATTTTTCTTCTGCAGACTCCCCACCTCTCTCAGCCTTCATAGAATTGAAGAGAGTTAAGGCCTTGCTCTGGATTAGGCTGTGGCTTAAGGGAATGTTGTGGCTGGTTTGATCTTCTATCCGGGTCACTAAAATCTTCTTCATATCAGCAGTAAGGTGGTTTGGCTTTCCTGTCATCCGTGTGTTCCCTGGGGTGGCGCTCTTCATTTCCTTCAAGAACTTCTCCTTTGGACTTGCAGTGTGCCTAACTGTTTGGCACAAGAAGTCTAGCTTTGGGCCTCTCTTGGTTTTCGACTCGCCTTCCTCACTAAATTTAATCATTTCTAGCTTCTGATTGAAATTGAGAGATGTGTGACTCTTCCTTTAATTTGAACACTCAGAGGCCGTTGTAGGGCTATTAACGGGCCTAATTTCAGTATGGTTGTGTCCCAGGGTATAGGGAGGCCCAAGGAGAGGGAGAGAGGGGGGAACAACAAGTTGGTGGAACAGTCAGGACACATACCACATTTCTTAAGTTCACCTCTTACCTGGGCGTGGTGTGCGGTGCCCCCAGAACAATTACAGTAGTCACAGCAAAGATCCCGGGTCCCAGATCACCATAACAAATATAATAATGATGGAAAAATTCGAAGTATTGTGAGAATTATCCAAATATAACACAAGACTCGAAGTGAGCACATGTTGCTGAAAAATGGCGCCGATAGACTTGCCTGATGCGGGGTTGCCACGGATCTTCAGTTTGCAAAAAATGCTGTTCTCTGTGAAGCACAATAAAGTGAAGCTCAATAGAACGAGGTATGCCCATATTTTGAAATAGCAAAAACAAAACAAAACATAACAACAACAACAAAAAAACCCCAAACAAAGTAAAATAAAAACCGAACAAACTTACAGAAGTGCAAAGAATAAATGAATTGTGATATATTAATACAATGCAGATAGAAGTGATGACTTACAACTACAAGTCTCAGAAATGGTTAAATCTAACAGTACTGTCAACAAACAGAAGGTGGTTGCCAAAATAGGATGATATTGTTTCTGTAGAACTTGAAGACCTGTGAAACAATGCTGTCTATTTTTATGGATACATATATATGTGCTAATAACATGAAAACCGCAAAAGAAATACGTGTCAATTTTAGGATAAGGCTACCACTGGGACATGGGAATGAGGAGAGTACACAGGGGATTTTTATGATTTAAAAGAACCTGAGGCAAATATAGCAAAATTTGTTAGGGCTGGGGAGTGAGTACAAGAGTGTTTTATTATGGTTTTCTCTTTCTCTGTCCTTCGAAGTATTTTACAACAAAAAGTATATGCAAAACTTATTACATATCTTTAGAGGCAAGTTTTGGGTGCTTCCTTAAGATGAAGTCATTTTTTTCTCTTAAGTATTGATAAAGGTTTGAAATGCATCTTTCTTTTTTTAAAAAAGATTTTATTTATTTATTTGACACAGAGAGAGAGAGAGAGAGAGAGCACAAGCAGGGGGAGTGGCAGGCAGAGAGAGAGAGAGAAGCAGCTTCCAGCTGAGCAAGGATCCCGATGCGGGGGCTGGATCCCAGGACCCCGGGATCATGACCTGAGCCAAAGGCAGATGCTTAACCGACTGAGCCACTCAGGCACCTCAAGGTTTGAAATGCATCTTTCTGAGAGATGGGTAAAAGGTATGTGTCCCTTGGAGTTTCTGAAAACTTACACTCTTCCACTTCAAGCTATACCTGCACATACACATTATTTAGGAAGCAAAAGAAATAGTTGAATTTTCCAGTTAATCAATAAATTATTTGTACCTCTATTTTCTTTGCATAAGGAACTTTTAGGCCAATGAGCTCAAGTAAGAAAAACTTTTGTAACTCAAACAATAGCAAAAATGTCTTTAGGACATTCTAAATGGTAAGGGCTCCAGGATTAATTTAGATGTTACTGATATAATATTTTAATAATTGCATTAATAATAGATAACATTTTTTCATACTTCATTGGCACTTTACATATGTTTTCCTCAGTCTTTCTAACAGCCCTGTTATTACCTCCGTTTTATGTATTAGGAAGCTGATGTTTAGGAGTTCAGTAACCCTTCTGCGGTCACAGAGCCAAAAAGTGGGATAGCCGGTACTCACACACGTTACTAACTCTGTGACCTCTTCTCTAAAAGCGGGTAAGCAGAGTTTCTCAGAGTCACAAGAAGGATTTACTGTAGATTTAGGTTTTGTCTAGGGAATTACTACGTAAATGCTCAGTGAAGAGCTTAATGGTTGTATAATGGTCCCATATTTACTTAGCAGGGCTTGGGACTTAAACATCTACTAATATTTTATATTTTGATAAACACAGACCTGTACAAATAACTTGAAAGTACTAACTAGATTTTTTTTATTATCTTTTTTTTTAATTTAAATTTGATTAGCCCACATATAGTACATCATTAGTTTTTGGTGTAGTGGTCAGTGATGCTTTAGTTACATATAACACCTGGTGCTTTATCACAACAGCATATTCTTTGTATTTATTTTTTTTTGTATTTATTTTTTTCTTATGTGTAACCAGCATGCCCTCATTAGAGTGTGACAATAAGAAACTGGAAATTTAGAAATTACTTCAACTACATGAAGCTAGAGGATACTGGCCACTTTTCCTAGGTTCATTTTGAAACAGATATCCTTATATTTTGTAAACAATACTATGGGTCAGAGTCCCATGGGGAGAAGTGTACAATTCATAACCTAAGTCCTGAGACACTGAAATAAAGAACTGATTATAAAATTTAGAAATTTAACAGAGTGAGGAAAGTATCTGATTTTAAAGCATTTCTTTGTCCATTTCCCTCAGTTTTACCATTTGTGGTGGGTTTTCTTAAACAATATATTGTTTAGCTTCATCTGTCTGTGAACTTCATGTACATTGATTCATACTGCATGTATTCTTCTGTGACCTGCTTTTTTACTCAAATTTATGATTTTGCTATTCATCCATATTGATATGTAAAACTGTAGTCCGTTTTCTGCTGTATACATTGTTGTGTAATAGTGTAGGGCAGGGAATAAAATGATAGTTTACTCATTCTATTGTGAAGGGACATTTGAGTTGCTTATAATTTTTTTGATATTGAAAAATGCAATTATGAACATGTCTTTTGGCACATAAAATGCACAAGAATTTCTCTACAGTATACACTTGGGAATGAAATTGCTAGTCATGGGGTTTATGCATGTTCAGTATTACCAAGGAATGCCACAATGTTTTTCTAATTTATCGTATCATTTATGCTCCCACTAACAGGGGGTGAGAAAGTTCCCACCTCTAAATGTTCTTGCCAGCAGATGGTTTTGCTACTCTGAAATTGGCCAATGTGTTATGTGTGTGTGGGAATTTTATATTCATTTTCCTGATTACTGTTGACAATGAGCTATTAATGTTTACTCTTCCGTGAAATGTCTGTTATGTATTTTTCACATTTTTTCTAGTTGGTTGCTTATCTTGCAGATTCACAGAGGTTTCATGTACATATTGGATATTAATCCTAATGATGTAAGTATCTTCTCCCATTTGTGACTTGTATTTCCACTCCTTTATAGTTTCTTTTGATGAATAGAAGCTCTTAATTTTAATGTTGAAAATTGTCATTTTTTTGTTTTTATTTTATTTTATTTTATTTTATTTTATTTTATTATTATTATGTTATGTTAATCACCATACATTACATCATTAGTTTTTGATGTAGTGTTCCATGATTCATTGTTTGTGTATAACACCCAGTGCTCCATGCAGAACGTGCCTTCTTTAATACCCATCACCAGGCTAACCCATCCCTCCACCCCCCTCCCCTCTAGAACCCTCAGTTTGTTTCTCAGAGTCCATAGTCTCTCATGGTTTGTCTCCCCCTCCGATTTCCCCCCCTTCATTCTTCCCCTCCTGCTATCTTTTCCTTTATGGTTTTGTTATGTTTTGCTTACTGAATTTTTTTCTTCCCTGAGATCATAACAATATTGTTCTATGTTATCTCCTTAATATTTTGAATTTTTCCTTTCACATTTATTGTCTAATTCACCAGAAATTGATTTTTAATAGTTTTTAGTAGAGTGTGATGTAGGGATTCTAATTTATATTTTTCTGTATGAATAATCCATTGTCCCAGCAATATTTATTGAATAGTCTACTCTTTCCTTACCTACCTGATATCTGACAAGAATCAAGTTTTTATATATGGATGATTTTATTTCTGGTATTTCTCTTTTATTAAGTTATTTCTTCCTTTGAAAATACCATAGTATCTTAACAAGTATGCTTTTTAGTAAGTCTCCATATATGGTAGGGTGTGTCCCACATTATTTTCTTTACCTTTAGAGTAGCCTGGCTATTTTTGGATTTTTGAATTACCATATAAATTTTTTAATTAGCTTGCTAGGTTCCGTGAAAAATTCTAGATCTATTGGGGGATAACCTTTTGCTATTGGCTTTCTCCGTGAAAGAACATGAAATAGCTCTCTATTCATTTAGGTCTTCGAAAATGTCTTTCAAGATGTATTCCTGGGCACTTTACATTTCCTATTGCTCTTATTAATGGCATTTTTAAAAGTACATTTTCTGAATATTTTTGCTAGTGGAGATAAAATTGTATGTTGATTGCTTTTATATATAAATTTGCTTATCAATACTAATAATTTACTTATAAATTTTTTTCATATATTCTATGTGAACACTAACAACAGCTGTAAACTACGCCAACTTTTTTTCTCACACTGAAGTCATTAAGATGGCCAGACAAATTTTCTTCTTAATCTGTGAATGTGATGAGTTACATTAATTGATTTCCTAATATTAACCCACAATTGTTGTGATATCTCATCGTTCTCATACTTCTTTGGATTTGGTTGCTAATACCCTGTTTAAGATTTTTCATTTATGTTCATGAGTAGAATTGTATTGCCATTTTTCCGTCTTGTATCATATTTAGCTGATTTTGTTACCAGGACTATGCTAGCCCCATATAAAGAAATCAGTATGTTCATTCTTTTTTATCCTAGCAAATACTGCTTGGAGATGCCAATACCAAGGCAGCCAAACCTAACCCTAAAGTCATTTAGAAAGACATCGCTTGTGTCAGTTTAAAGGAAATTGAAATCTTTTCATCTTTAAAAGATTCAAGTTTTGAGCAGTAAATTATAGCAGTAAAGAAAGTATATGCCTGGGTTGGATCTAGTATTGCTTATCTTTTTCTTTCTTTCTTTTTTTTGTTTTTTGTTTTTTGTTATCTGGATTCTTCTTTATGATGGAACTAATTCACATCTGTGCTATAGGGTAATTCACATTTGTTTAAAGAATCTAACAAAAGTCAGATACAGGGAAAATAGGAAGATATTAATTGTAAATGGTGTCTAATAAAAGATACAGGGGAAAGGGGAGATACTAATTCACCATCTCTTAACTGGTCTGTCATCTTGGAAAGTATCCAGCAATTTGAGAAGAAAAGTCTGCTTGTTAAAATTCAGGGATTTCCTTCCTGGGGAGGGTGAGTAGACTTGCAAGTTCTTTGGGAAAGAGGCTTGGGGAAATAATTGCATTTCAACTCTTAGGATCCTCAGCTGCCGGAAAAGGAAGGAAATCTACTTTACCATAGGTAATCAAATACATTTTCCTCTGAAAAATCTGAAGTTTTCTCTGAAAATAATTGTCTTCTTCAGGAACAACTGTTCTTTGTTTAACTATCGTGTGGTTGGAGCCCACAGTTGTTAAATTGGGTCACCATACCAATTTACTCCAATGGATTATTATGGCAACCAATTCCGGACACATTTCCCATAAAACCTTTATTATAAATGTTCAGCTCCTTTACAACTGCCAGAAGATTAGGTTACTGTTTGTAGTAACTGCTCATTTATGTTCTTCAGTCTCATAACAAGGACTTTAAAACATTCTACTTAACACATTCCATTTCTACGCCAAGAAGATAGTCTTCAAGTGAGATGCCTTTCTAGTTTGGGTTATCTCTGAGACATAAGTGCACTTCAGAATTTAAATGGAGGGACACCTGAGTGGCTCAATAGGTTAAGCGTTAAACGTCTGCCTTTGGCTCAGGTCATGATCCTGAGGTCCTGGGATCGAGTCCTGCATTGGACTCCTTGCTCAGCAGAGTCTGCTTCTCCCTCTGCCTGCTTGTGCTCTCTCTCTCTCTCACAAATAAATAAATAAAATCTAAAAAAAAAAAAAAAAGAATTTAAATGGAGTGGAATAAAAAAGTGAACTGCCCAAGAGTGCCCTACCTCGCGTTAGCATTTTCCTTCTACCTGCTGAGATTTGTCAAGAGAGTCTGAAGATAACTATTTACACTTACTCTTAACTTCCAACTTGCAGTTATGATTTAACTAAATTTCACAGGCAGTGAGTGGTGTCTCCAAAATTGAAGATGCTATAAGATGGAGAAAAATCACCAACCAAGCTGCAGCATCACGAGATTTCTTTATATTTCCTTTCTTTACCCTATTTCTTTGGGCATATTAAAACAAAAATTTTAAATTAAGGTATAATTGGCATACAGAAAAGTTTACCTTTGCAGTGTATAATTATATGCATTTTGATGAATGCATGCAAGAATATAAACCCCACCGCAGTCAAAATATAGAAGAGTTTTATCACTCAAAGAAAAAAGTCTCTCAAACTTCTTTGTAGTCACCTCCTGACCCCTCCCACTCCTGGACTCTGGCAACAACTGATATCTTTTCTGTCCCTGTAGTTTTGCTTGTTCCAGAATAGCATACAAATGGAATCATGCAGTTTGTAGCCTTTCTTTGTGTGGCTTCTTTGACTTAGCAAAATGCATTTGAGATTCATACAAATTGTCATGTGAGTTAATTGTTCATTCCTTTTTATGGCTGAGTAGTATTCCATTGTATTGATGTATCACAATTTGCGTACTCGTTCACCTGTTGAAGAACATTTGAGTTTTTTCTGGTTTTTGAATTTTTCCTTTTTACTTTCCATTTTTTGAAGATCAAGAAGTAAGCCACAATTCATACAAGAATAAAACCATCTGACAGGTGATTTCCCAGTCACATGGTGGGTCTCCTTTAGGCCTGAGTTGTGAGCTGCCTTTGGATACTGTGCTGAGCCTTACTCTCTCCTGTGCTTTTCTTTGGTTCTCTACTAAGTTTAATAGTTTCTGTATTGTGCTGCACTTGAGACTGCTTTTTCAAACCTTTCCATATGTTCCCAAATTCACTAATCTTCTTTTCATGGAAGCATGACTTTATCTCAAAACTCAAGTTGAAATAATATAGTCTGTGGTATGAATATTTGATCAATTTCTATGCTTCCTTCTTGCTTTTAGACTCCATAAGAGGGGAACCAGGTGTCCTTTGGCTGGTCACTAACACCCCAGGACTTAATGCAATACCGAACCCACGGTAGGCTCTCAATATGTACTGTTGGAATCTGTTAATACTTGCAGTGTTACTCTAAGTAGATGATTTCCCTTTATGAATTTCTGAGAAAATTGAGTTAGTCTCTTGCACATCTCAAAATTACTCATTCATCTATCTATCTATTATCTATCTATCATCTATCTATCTATCATCTATCATTGATCTATCATCTTTTTCTCAGAGGAAGAAATCCCTATCATTCCCTCTGTAACTAATCCCTTCTCTCGTTTGTTCCTTTACCATTCTCACCACCGTCCCTCACTCCTTCAGTACCTTTTTTTTTTAATCATCTCAGTTTTCTCTTTTCTCTTTTTCTCCCCTCCCTCCTATTATGGCTTGCCTTCGACTTGGAAGTATACAATGCCACATCAACCAGGAGTCATCACTCCCAGTATGATCCTCCTTGCACTCTCAGGTAGCCAGGAGTGAGCCCCAGAGCCTTGAGATAAGCGGGAGTGTGGGTGGGAACGTAGGCACAGAGGTGCAGGAGGGGCATGAAATTGGGTGAGCTGAGAAGCAGTATCTGGAGGATAAATAGGAGAAAAAATCTGGGGAGATTATTGATGTGATTCCTCAGACTCTAAAGCCTCAGCAAGAATGGAAAGAGCAAAACCCAGGTCTCACCCCTTCTTTGGGTAAAATTATGTCTGTTCTCAACACTTGTGGGGGTCAGGGCTAGAGCATGAATGGAAGCCCACATACCATTTGCCTAAATATTTAAGAGTTAAAAATCAAGCTGACAAACAAGCTCTCATCTGACCTTGAAAATATACTTTATGACAGATAAAAATGTGTGAAGTCGTATATTTATATGACTTAAATTAGGCAAAAAATAAATGACAACTGGATATAATTATTATTGTACATGTTTATTCTCTGGTGTTTATTCTGGTGTTCTGTTGTTGGTTTGGTGATGTTTGGATGAGTAACAACATAGCAAAATATGACCATACATATATTTTTCTTGCTTTCATGCGGCAAAATTACTAATTATGTTGTTATCATGAAGATTTTAACATAATTTATTTTCTGTTAACAATCATGTCAAACTAAACAGATTTCTTTATGTTATTGTAGTTCTCTGATAGTTTTTATTAATTTTGATTTGGAGAAAAATTGCTCTACCAAGGCAGTATCTACCGGAATTATCAATAGGGTTCTTAAAGGAATAATTAGATTTGAAAATGAACCATGAATTTTGTAAACAGCTTCAGACATTGTTATGGGTTAGCATATGAGAAATTATTGTTTACAGAAAATATTAAAAGATTTTAATTTCATATAAATAGCTATCATTTATATCACAATTATCCATCACCTTTAAAAGCAATGTCCACAATAGCCAAACTATGGAAAGAGCCAAGATGTCCATCAACAGATGAATGGATAAAGAAGATGTGGTATATATATATATACAATGGAATATTATGCACCCATCAAAAAAACACAACGAAATCTTGCCATTTGCAACGACATGGATGGAACTAGAGGGTATTATGCTAAGTGAAATAAGTCAATCAGAGAAAGACAAGTATCATATGATCTCACTGATATGAGGAATTCTTAATCTCAGGAAACAAACTGAGGGTTACTGGAGTGGTGGGGGGTGGGAGGGATGGGGTGGCTGGGTGATAGACATTGGGGAGGGTATGTGCTATGGTGAGCACTATGCATTGTTTAAGACTGATGAATCACAGACCTGTACCTCTGAAACAAATAATACATTATATGTAAAAAAAAAAAAAAGATAGTAGGAAGGGAAAATGAAAGGGGGGAAATCAGAGGGGGAGATAAACCATGAGAGACTCTGAGAAAGAAACTGAGGGTTCTAGAGGGGAGGGGGTGGGGGGATGGGTTAGCCTGGTGATGGGTATTAAAGAGGGCACGTATCGAATGGAGCACTGGGTGTTATAGGCAAACAATGAATCATGGAACACTACATCAAAAACTAATGATGTACTGTATGGTGATTAACATAACATAATAAAATAAAATTTAAAAAAATAAAAAAAATAAAAGCAATGTCTAGGTCAAACACAATATTTATTAAGTTCTTTTCTTTCAAAAATTTTAATATCAATATATTCCAAAGAAAAAAAAGACAGTATATTGATCAACTATAACCTGACCTACAATGGCCAAAAAATAGTATAAATGGAAATTCTTTTCAGAATTATTTGTATGTGAATCATCAGCTTCACAGTCATGTGAACTTTTTGTTCATGTTTTAATTTCCTTATAATTTATTGGAATGTTACTTTTGTAGCATATTACATATATATTTAATTATCTTTAAATTTTCAAAAAGTTAAAAAATGCTTTACAAAGTGAAACTGCTAAAATTATATCTTTGGTTTTTTGTGGGGTTTTTTTGGTAAATATTGTTAACATTATTAATAGCAAGCAACAATTCATACCAATCACTGTGGCTACTACAAGCTCAAAATTAATTTCATTTCCTGCCAATGTCCATGAATCACTCTTTGACGATCTTCTGTGGTTTGGCTTACCTCTCGGTCTGCATCTCATATCTTGATTAAATTAGATTTAATTGCTTTGACAACATTTAGTCAGGATTCCTGTTGTGTGTCCATGAGTAGTTTTAAAGTCACATTTGGTATGCTTCATCAAGATGTTCTATTTTGAGTGGATCCAGAATATGTTCCTTATAATTATTAAATTGTTCTGCAAAAGTCATTATTATTTGCATAGTTGAGGCTATGTCTCTTAGGAACAAATTCAAAGTATGCATTATAACTTGGCAGAAAGAATCTTTTCTGGTTTTCAGCTAAAACTGTGGCTTGTACACCTTTTTCTTCACTAACATTAGTATCATTATCTTAGGCTTCTCCTCTCCAACTTTTAAAATTAATGTCTAAAATTTGAAGTTATTGTTTCATTCTTCACCTAGTCAAAACCTTTACAAAAAAATAAAACTTTACTATTTACATTAGGTATAAAACCAACGAAACACTGATTAATTGTGGTAGTCTTGTTTTCTTCTTTAATAGCTCAACAATACATAAAATCAATGTTAATTTTTCAATGTGGCTTTGTTTTTGGTAAATTAGTTTAAATGAGTAACACTTGCTTTTTCAGATTTTATCTACAACTTTTTTTCATTTTATTACTCATTAAATTAACCCCACTTTGAAATCTTCACACTAGACAGTGATCCATTGCTTTATTACTTTCACCTATCTTAAATGTTTGGCCATTCTCACACCAATTTTTGAAGTCCTTTCTATTCAATCTAGAAAATTTCCACTGATTTCTGTATATATCATACCAATAGCTCTAGCATTTGGCTAAATCATGTTCACGTGACATTTTTCTTTTAATAATATTACACTAATATTCTATATTGACATTTAATTTCTTTGTTGAATGAAGATTGGTTGTGAAACACGTAGCAGCAATAGCAAAACACATTGTATTTCGACTTTGTTATTACTCTGCCTAGAATAAGCCTGCAGTCTTCCTGGTCATAGCTTCTTCCTCACTTAATTCAAGCCTTTGCACAAACAGGCTCTTCCCAAACACCAGGTCTAATTGTACCTCACCTCCATCATTTTCACCCATTTATTCCACTTCAGTTTTCATTTTTTAAAAAGATTTATTTATTTATTTGAGAGAGAGTGCACGAACATGAGCTCCTAGAGGGAGGGGCAGAGGGAGAAAATCTCAAGCAGACTCCCCGCTGAGTGCAGAGCCCCATGCAGGGCTTGAAGTAGGGCTCGATCCCATGACCCATGAGATCAGGATCCGAGCCGAAACCAACAGTTGGACGCTCAACCGACTGAGCCACCCAGGCACCCCTCATTTTTCTTTATAGCACTCTTGACTACCGGCTTATCATGCATCGCCTCCATTAGGATGTAAGCCCCATGAGGACAGGGATCCTACCTGTGGTGCTCACCACTGTGTCTCCACTATCTAGAACAGTTACTGGCCTATAGCGGGAACTTAGGTATTTGTTGAATGAATGTACTCTCTATTCTGAAACTTCTTCCTCTAGTTCATCAATAAATTTCTTTGGCCCAAAGCCAAAGGCCCTTTACTATTTCCTGTTTTCCTAATTCCTCTATAGCAATGATACTCAAAGAATGGTCCCCAGACCAACAGCATTAATAGCATCTGGTAACTTGTTGGAAATGCAAATTCTCAGACCTACTGAATCAAAAGCTCTGGGGGTGGGACCTGGTGATCTGGTTTCATAAGCCCTCTAGGTGATTCAGAAGCATGATAAAGTTTGAGAACCAGTGCTGTATGTAATATAGGAGATGGTGTTTTGAATTACTTTTTAAATTTTACAGTCCCACTGTGAAATTTGCCTTAAAGGCACATTGAATGCTAGAATGCTTTTTCTTCTTTTTTTAGTATGGGCAATTTGGATGATATTGATCATACATTACTCTAGAACTCCTACTTAATTTTATTCAAAAATCAAACATGAAGACAATCTTTGATTATACTTCAAGGAATAGTTTAGAATTATAACTTCTGCCTGCTCTTTCATAGGAGAGTAAATGATGTAATTGTCTCAATACATCTTATAGTTTATTTGTGCTTGTAGGAGGGGATGGTCTGCTTCAGGGTTGCGGTTTTTAATTTTTCCCTACTTTTTCCTATTCCTCCCTTCTTTATTTCAGCTCCTACAAATTGAGAGGTAAATGGATTTGCAGGTGGGAGAAAAATTCTGTCCTGGGAGCAAGTTAGAAAAAAAGATCAGAGCTATCATTGCTTTTCTAGTAGAAAGAATAATTAGGATCTTAGTGGAATTTCTATTTTTATACACTCTTAATGGTTTTATACACTCTTAATCGTCTCATCCCATATCCCTACTCTTTATGACAGCTATCTAAAAAAGATCAAGAATTGTTATTCTTTGTTAACTAATGTGCTTTGTGGATCGTTTTTGTGGGATGTCATGCACTCTAGGGTTTATGAATCAAAGCTTGTTAAGAGTTACTCTGAGGGCTTGTGAAAGTCTGTCCAAGCTTCAGTGTCTAATCCAAATCTCTTAATTAGTGTGGAAAGTCAAAACAGCAAAAAGATTGTCCTCAAAATAATGAGACACTTGTTGGTCACGCTGTTTCACTTTATTTAGTTTAAACTAGCAAGGAAGTTTTTTTTCTTACATATTTTTTGAGGGATGGGGGAAAAGATTTTATTGTCATATACTCTGTTTCAATGTAAAGAGGTAAAGGACAAAGAAAAGAACATTTAAAAGTATGGATCCTGAGAAAGAGAAACTGAAACTTCATTTATTGGAAGTTGGCGATAGCTTGAGGACAGCTAACTTTCTGCTCTGTGTATGCTCTGCCATATCAAAATGTTTTTCTGCATGAATTCTACTCTTAAATGTTAGAGATTGTGTTCTATGGGCTAGTAAAGTGAATCATATTGCTTTTTAAAATATATATGTACATACACACACAGAGATGAGCATGCAGAACTCTTTCAGATTTCAGTATAAATCAACTGACTTACTTTGTCAGTTACTTTGTTCCTTTTTCAGTTCCTAAGGATTTGAAAAAATGATACTGAATCTCAAATAAGAGGTAATGTTCTTCATCAAAGCACTGAAACTACTTAATTGCTCCATTTCAGGAGTCATTGATCTGGAGATGAGAACATTATGAAGTTCTGACATGGGCGTGCGCACACACCCACACACCAACACACACTGGTAGCATGGGTGTGGCTTCCTTTACGGAAATGACATCATGACAGAAACATACCCCCGACAAACTTCTAGGTGCTAGGTAGTTCACCTTGCCCCTGCTTCTGGATCACAGCTGACTGGTGTTACTTGAATTGCAGACAGGGCCAATGTAATGTAAGCCATGAGTGCGGAAAGGGCCCTGGACTTCAAAGCGTAACATTTGAGGTCAAGTTCCATCTTGGTCTCTTCTCAGCTCTGTTACCTGGGGCTGCTCTCACCTTTTTCGATCTTTTCGGTTTTCATCTCTAAAATGTGGGCATGATATGACATACTTTCCTTATTTCTTAGGGTTTCAGGTGAAGTCATGAATGTGAAAAATCTTTGTAAATGCTGTGCATGGCTCAGAAGGGAAATATTATTAGTAGTATTATCACTAATAATAACCATAAGGCTTTTGAGAAACAGGACATGAAAATAGGGATGAAAGGCAACCACAAAAGACACACATTGACCCATGGCTCCTCACTGAACTTCCTGATTTAGTCTCAAAACAAGGAGGAAACGTCGAATCTCTTCTTGGGCTGCCACATTGCTTTGTCTTTCTGAAGACCTCCCTATCACTCTTCCAAATGCCACAGTGTACAAAGATGTTGAAACCTTGAACTCCCCCAGCGAAGGGATGGGGAAAGCGGCTGCACGCTGAAAAATGCAAGGCATCTGCAAAGAGTGCCCAGAGGCTGTAATGTGCCCCAGTGACCAACTGGCTGACTGTATCCTGTTCTCTCATTCTTTTATTCCCTCCAGGCATCCTTGGTTTCTTTTCCAGCCCCGAGTAGTAATGACTTCTTCATCTGGCGCAACCACTGGAGAAGGAGATCGACGGCCTTCCCGGGCCATAGGGACCATGCCCTGTTTCTATTGGCCAGAAGAGATGAAGGACGAGCAGCAGATGCTGCTGTCAGCCTAGCTCTGTCACTCAGCCTGCGAAGATTATTGATACTCAATGGAGGCCAGTCAGCTGTTCAGCCCTAGGGTCAATATGGGTCCCAAATTCAGAATATTGGAGCTCTTAGAAGGCAGTAGATCCTCAGCTGTAGACACAGAATATTAGTATCCAGCCATCACCTCAAAACTTGAGGCTAAGTATACACCCCCAAATCTGCACTCTCAGAAAAGCAGCTGGGTAAAATGCACTGAACTCTTCATTCTGGGGCCCCTGAGAGATCCTAGCACCATGGGATGTTGCCTGTTTCTTATCCCACTTCCTCCTGATCATGTTACTCTACTTCCAGATTTAGTGACTGTGAGTTCCTAAGACACACCTGGCAAGAGTTACAATCACCTGTTTGTGAAACACTGTCTACAGGTTCGTGCCAACCCAACTCCAGAATGCTTGGTCAAACCCTTTTCGTTTTGCCTACTTTTCTCTCAGGAACTAAGGCTGGCCTACTAATTGCCAGTTTGCACACGAATGTCTGATAGGCTTGCAGCACGAGGCCCTCATTCGTGCTCTGTGTTTGTAGTGGGGGGAAATGGGGGTAGGGCTGGGTACCATTTTTCTCTATGAACCAGACCTCCTAGAGTCAGTTCACGTGTAAGTGCACAAGATGCTGGCCCTCTCTGTGGGCTCATTCATGAACAGCTGAGAGGTCTCTGATGCATTTCAGTCAGTGATGTCTGCAGGCTGAAGGTGGAACCTGGGCCTGCCAGAGGCCACAGCTGCGGCTGTCCATCACTCTCTCCCTGGCCAATAGGAAGAGGCAGGACCTGCCTGTGGGCAGGAAAGGCTGACTGCTGACTGACAAATGAAGAAATCATTGCTTAGGCTTGAGAGAGAAACCTGGCAATGTCATGATGGAGCATGTGAATATGACAGTGCTCCTTCAATGGGTCAAACCCTTTTCACGTTCAGAAATATTATGTCTGTTTACAGTGTGCCATTGCACAGTAATTCCTTATTATCTGACTGCATGATTTAGGGTCAGGGTGTTATTTTGGGAAAAATGACATAGCTCACACAACTGCCTAAATATATCCTTAATGTTAAGGATTTGAGACAGGAAACAAATTGTTACAAAATATACCTGACTGGTAAAAACAGTACAGGATTAATTTACCCTTCAATGGATTATAAATCTGCTAAGAAGTGGATATTTTTTTAAATGGCATAGCAATAAACTTTTTTTTTTCTAGGCATGACCTCTCTGAAATGTGCAAGTGAATAGAAAAATGCAATGCTATGAATTTTGCAGCTTGTCTTCTTCTCCTAGTCTTCCTACAGGTTTGAAACTAGGACCTCATAGATATATGAAAGGGGGCGCTTGGGTGGTTCAGTCAGTTGAGCATCTAGCTCTTGTTTTCAGCTCAGGTCTGATCTCAGGGTCCTGGGATCTGGCCCTGGGGCAGAGGGTGGGTTCCACACTCAACAGGGAGTCTGTTTTCTCTCTCCCTCTGCCCCTCTCCCTGTTCATGCACTCTCTCTCTCTCTCTCACAAATAAATAAATCTTAAAAAAAATAAATATATGAAAAAAGTTTGATACAAAATAAATGATAATATAATATTTACTTATAAAACTGCCAAACATTTAAAAATTGGTAATCCTTGGGCTTTCAAGAGTATGCCATTTGGTGAGAATAAATTGGCAAACTTTTATGGAGGACAGTTTAGCAGTAAGTAGCAAAATTTGTAAAAATATCCTGAACTCCCCTACACATGTGTAGTGACTAGTAGCAACACTTTTTACCCCCAGAAAAACAGAAGACTATTCTTTAAAGAATTTGAACTCTCTACATGGGAAAATTGAGGGGTTTAAGTGGAAATTAGTGCTCCAGAGTAAACCCGCACTTGTTTTGAAATTTGTAATGAAGGCACCCAGACTGCTCATGTGGATCCATCCAGAGCACCTGAAAAGAAACCTGCCAGTTAATATCACCACTGGTTTGTGGTCAGCACTCCCAATTAGGAGAAAGGCAGGTTGGCTAGGGAAACAGACATAAAAGAGCAGTTGACTCCCATGCAAATCAACATAGTCTTTCTTCCGTCCTTCTTTCTTTCTTTCTTTCTCTTTCTTTCTTTCTTTCTTTCTTTCTTTCTTTCTTTCTTTCTTTCTTTCTTTCTTTTTCTTTCTTTCTTTCTTTCTTTCTTCTCTCTTTCTCTTTCTTTCTTTCTTTCTTTCTTTCTTTCTTTCTTTCTTTCTTTCT
>NW_022589712.1:44485805-44556099 GCF_004348235.1 Phoca vitulina
TCTTTCTTTCTTTCTTTCTTTCTTTCTTTCTTTCTTTCTTTCTTTCTTTCTTTCTTTCTTTCTTTCTTTCTTTCTTAAGTAAACTCTACTCCCAGTGTGGGGCTAGAACTCACAACTCCCTGATATCAAGATTCATAATTTCTACCAACTAAGCCAGCCAGGCACCGCCATGGTCTTCATTCTTAAACAACCAAGAAGCACTATATTTTGAGGAAAACCAGCGATACCAAAGAAAAAAAAAGACAAAACCAAAATGGACCATTAGGGTCACCGAACTTAAAGAAAAAAGTTAATTTAAGGAACAGCAAGAATATTTTTAAAAATTTTAATTAGCATTCTATGAGAAAGTCAAACATATATTGCAACATAAAACAACAGTGGTCTACTATGAAAAAGGAGTGTTTGGAGAACATTGATTGGAGCACTGTCATATTCATATGCTCCATCATGACATTGCCAGGTTTCTCTCTCAAGCCTAAGCAATGATTTCTTCATTTGTCAGTCAGCAGTCAGCCTTTCCTGCCCACTGATTGAACAGAGGGAAAAGGTAGAGTGATGAATTTGTTAACAAAGACCTCAGTGAATCCTAGAAGGAGCTCTGGAGCTAGGATGTCCCTTCAAAATTGTTCAGGAGGGAGGAAGCTGAGTCTTGTACACTCCTTTATTGACCAATCTGGATGCCGGCTGCCACCAAAGCTGTAAAGTCTGCACCAGTGGGAAGGTCACTGGCATCAAAGAGAAGCTCAGTTATAGCTGTCCTTTGTAGGCCAAGATGAATGGTGGAAGATAGGGTATCAGAACTCTACTCACTGATGGCAATGGAAATGATAAGATACTAAAATAATAGAGGTCAGGTGGTGGCACTTAAACATCAGATGCAAGGTGGGTGCTATTCAAGCAATGAGCACCAAGTTCAAACTGGCAGCCAAAGGGGGCTGACCAATAGAGAACTATGAAGATAGTTCACAGAGCACAGTGTTCCTAGGAGCAAGATATTTGGGCAGCCATCAAGGATATTGCTCAATCTATACAACAAAAATAAATCAAGGATAGATGATCAGGTAGTAGAAGGAAACTGGCCCAATTAAAAAATCATAAACCTTTGCCCAGTTGCTAGCCATGAGCTAGTTTTCAGGCCTGGAATCCATTAGGATGAAGGAGCAGTCAGGTCTCCAGGAGGAAAGACTGCAACATTATAGCATATGTGGTTTCTTAACCTTTCCTCAAAGGAACCTATGGCTATTCGTTCATGTAATCAGACAAGAGGGAAAGGGAAATATATTCATTTCCCAAGAATTGCTGGACAGAGGTTCCTAAGTGACATTGATCCCAGGGGACCAGAAGCATTGTGATGGATCCTCTGTTAGAGTGGAGGTCGGATATAAACCCTTGTCCCATGAAGTACAATTGGAATGTATTTACAGTTCTGAAATTGTTCCTTGGCATGTGGGGTAAGAGTATCATAGTGAAACAGGGCAAAAATAAACCTCTGGTCAAGAGAGTAAATTAAAATGAATATTCAATCCATGGGGAATGGCAGAAATTATTGCCATTTTTAAAGACCTGATGGATCAAGGGATGGTGGTTCCCATCACATCTTCATTTAATTCACCAGTCTGGTTTCTACAAAAATCAGGTGGCTTCTGGAAGATAACAGTGAACTTCACCAATTAATGGCCCTGATTGCAGCGCTATATCAGATGTAATATCCGTGCCCACTGCAGATAAACAGCCTCAGGTACATGGTACGTGGTCACTGATCTGATGAGTGTGATCTTTTCTATCCCTATCAGGAAGGATAGGGAAGAACAATAGTACATATTTATAGTTTAGCCCCAGGCTATGTAAATTCTCTGCTTTTGGTTATAATATAGTCTGAAGGGATCTGAGCCATCTAGAAACCCCCAAAACATTACATGGTTCACTCTATTGATAATAGTACTTTAATCAGACCAGAGCAGCAAGAAGCAGCAAATACAACTGTGCTCCAGAGGGTGGGCAGTGATAAACCTATGAAGATGCAGGGGCATGCCACATTATTAAACTTTTTAGGAGCCCAGTATGGGGCTTGTTGGGGCAACCTCTCCAAGATAGAGAAAAAAAAATATTGCATTTTGTACCTCCTACCACTAAGGAGGAATGACATTGTCTTGAATGCCTTTTAGGTTCTGGAGATAGCAAGTTCCATACTGTGAATACTGCTCCGAATTACATACTGATACCACAAAAAGCTGCCAAATTCAAGTGGGACCCAGAACAGAAAAGGGCTTTTAGCATGTTCAGACTATATTGTAAGCAGCAATGTCTCTTGGGCCATACAACTTGGCAGACTTTATTAGATGTATCTGTAGTAAGAAAATATGCGATGTGCAGTTTATGGCCCATGTCAACAGAAAAATCACAATGCAGACATATAACATGCTGGCATCTTTCAAAAATCACTTCTGATATGCTACTGAGCCCTGGGAGACATGGAGCGCTTGACCATTAAATTGCCCATCATGAACTACATTTTGTCAACTGCACCAAATTATAAGGTAAGGAATGCCTAGCAGAATTCATGGTAAAATGGAATTGGTACATCTGGGATTGGGCATGAGCGGGGCTAGAGGGCACACATGAGCCACACAATGAGATGGCCCTGAGCTCCATGTCATCCACCACTGTGGAAAAAAAAGAGAGGAAAAAAGGAGAGGAAGTAATACAAAAATAGAAAAAAAAATTCCTTAGAGGATGCAAATCTTTGGATTGAAAACAGTCCACCGAATACTCAGCTGGATGGATGGAAAAAAAGATTCACCTTTAGACACATCATCATTCAATTTTAGAACATTGGAAATAAAGAGATCATAGAAGCTTTAAAAATAAAAAGAGGTTATCAAAGCAGAATGTGAATCAGACCAGCATCCATTGCTTTTTTCTATCAAGCTGGATGGATATAAGAAATGAAAATTCCTTTGCCTGTAATATTTGTATCATTCTCCTCTAAGCAACACAGATTTATGGAGATAGAAATGACATTTCCTTCTGTATGGGTCCAACCATACTCTTGTTTTTACTGTTAATACTTACATACTCTTATTGCTTATTTCCCCCCAATTTTTAGAATCATTTAATAAACAAAACACTTATGAGTTAAGTATAGCTGCAGATTGGAAAACAAATATTAGAAACCTAGACATTGTAAAAATATTAACATAGCTTTCAGATGTTGGGACATGGAGGTAGGGAGAAATGTCGAGGCAATGATAAGGGTATGAATTTGCTCATCTGACAGATTCTGATGTCAAGATATACTCTTTAAGATTAATGAAACGAGGAATAGAATTTCAGGTGTTAAGTTGTAAAGGAAAATAACAGAAGAATTGAAATAATATTAGTAGCAAACCGGGGAGGGAAGGAGGTGAGATGAAACATTTCTCCATGATGAGAAAAATCCCATATCGATGTGTGGAATGCATATATGATTGTTATGGATGGAATTGTGTCTCCCTCCCCAAATTCATATGCTGAAGCCCTAACCCCCAATGTGACTGTATTTGGACATAGGGCCTTTAGGAAAGTAACTAAGGCTAAATGAGGCCATAAGAGTTGGGCTCTCAGCCAATAGAACTGGTGTTCTTATAGGAGGAGGAAAGGGCACCAAAAAATCTACAGAGATCTTTCCATGCATGCAGAAAAGAGGCCATGTGAGGACACAACCAGAAGACAGCTGTCTACAAGCCAGGACCAGAAGTCTCACCAAAAGCCAAACCTGAGGGCATTTTGATCTTGGACTTCTAGCCTCCAGAAGTGGGGGAAATTTCTATTGTTTAAGCTACCCCATCCACGGTTTTTAAATTATTTTTTATTTTATTTTTTATTTTAATTAATTAGTTAATTAATTCTTCTGTCTGTGGTTTTTGTCATGGCAGCTTTAGCAGACTAATACAATTATTTTTTTGGCATTTTATTATTTTATTTTTATTTATTATTTTACCTCATAAGGTCTTAACAGAGTTAAAAAAAAGACTAATACAATTATTATATAAATGCATATTATGAAGTACATACTGTCACTAACTAAATTAAATTTTAAGTAAACTACTAAAATATGTGTGAGATAAGAGGTGTTTTTGTCTGAAAAGTCAGTTGAATACATTGAAAATGCTTTGTTGAATGCTTTGTGAAAGGCAAGTCACTACAAATACTGGTGTTGCGATAGGTATGGGAAGGCAATATTAAAAGATTGGAAGAAAATGAAAAGCAATCTACACTAAGTCTGCACACAGTTGCTTTGTAAGTAGCTTTAACTCTTCACCCTGCTTTAAAGAAATGAAGATTGGAAATCAGAGACAAGGCATTCCAGTTGTGATTGATACACGACAGGCCACATAACATTCAAATTGGTAGCTTTGCTTCTAATAGAAGACAAGACCCTGGGCGTGCATCGATGGTCTGTACACGTCATTTATAATTCCGCAAGTTAACTGACTTTGCAATTAAACGATCAACTACTTGTCCAAAAGCTTCTACTTCATTGAAAATTATAGTGGTAATCATCAAAATAACAACAACAAAAAGAAGGAGGTTGGGGAGGAGGAGGAAGATTTGACTACCACTTCTAAGGAGTAGGACTTGGGAGGAGAGTGTGGAAGTTCTTTATTTTCCATTTAATACCACTCTGTGCAGTTTGGACTTTTCATCTACTACTTGCAGGAATTATTCTTATATAGCAAACACACAAATAAGATCTCCATAGTCTGTGATTCCATGTAATTCCATTGTCTTTGAAGTTACAGCAGACTTTGGAGTACAGCTGTTTGCATTTGAACCCTGACTCCTCTGTTTTCTTCTTGGGTGAGTGTGGACAGTTTTCTTAACTTCTCTATGCCACTCATCATCTGGAAAATGGAGGTAATAATAGAACCTACCTCAGAGTCTTTTGTGAAAATTAAATGAGATAATACACATATAAAGCATTTAGCTCAGGGTTACCCAGAGAATAAGAAACTGGCAAATGTTAGCTGTTATTATTTTATGAAAATAAACATAAATGCACAACTAAATTTATATACAAAATATTTATTATGGTATTATTTTGATAAAAACCTGAAACAACTCAAATGTCTGGCAATAGGAAAAGGCTTAAATCAGTTATGTTGTATTTATGAGATGACATGCCAGTCAGCTATTTAAAAGATCTTGTTTCCTAAGAATATTCACTGATGTGAGATAATAGTGATTATATAATCTTAAATGAAAAAGACATAGAACTATCTATAGCTATAAATATGTAGATACAGCTATAGCCACATACAATACATACATGTTATGCGTATGTAGTCGTACATATATATGTATATGTGTGTGTATATATATATATATTCCCATAAAATCGTCTGGAAGAAAGTCACTGAAATGTTGACATTGGTTGTCTCTAGGTGATGGGCTTACAAGCAATGTTTACTGTCTTCACAGGGCTCCCGCCTCGGTGGGAGGAGGTCATTTTTGCAGGCTCTCATTTGAAGAGAGTACCTGCCTAAAATGGAGGCTCCCGCACCACAGCCCAAGGTCACTGTCAGACCTCTGATGCCTGCTGCGGCAACCATGCCCATGTAATTGAGGGAAGCGCCTGAGAGGTGAGGAGACGGAGGAGGAGATGGGTAGAGTGGGCAGGATGACAAAAGACAATTTTCAAGGCCATGACAGATCAGCAGAAGTAGTTATGACACAATGAGATGTGGGCTCCAATATGTATGAAAATGATCTTCTAGACGTTCCACAAGGGTTGGTGAGAAATGAACAGTTAGGAGTAGTGAACAGAGGGTATGTACCTGGATATGTGGCTTAGGGGTTGGATATACTTCCCACAACTCCAGTCTTCCTTTCAAAAGATCAACCAGGTATTTTTGGCTCTACTTGGTCCTTTTTTTTTTTTTTTAAGATTTATTTATTTATTTGAGAGAGAGAGAGAGAGAAAGTAGGGGCGGGAGGCGGAGAGGGAGAGAGAATCTCAAGCAGACTCCTCACTGAGCAGGGAGCCCCACTTGGGGCTCGATCCCAGGACCCTGAGATTATGACCTGAGCCAAAACCAAGAGTGGGACCCTTAACCCACTGCGTCCCCCAGGCGCTCCCTGGACTTGGTCCTTCTGATCCTTCTGTGTGTTCCAGTCTCCTCCCTGCACAGGACACACACGTCTTTCAGTGCCGTCCTCGCCTTCCAGCCCACGTTTGCCAGCCCTCCTTAATCTCCTGTCTTCCAGCACCCTGCACATCCAGCGCTCCACACATTCCACTGGGTCAGTACTCAGCTCCCAGGGCTCTTTCATCGTTGGAAGACCAGGCGGTTGTTGCTAAGCAGAACATACAGGGCACAACTGTAGCCAACTGTTTAACTCAAGCTATTTCACGGTATTTCTCAGTTTGCTTGGATTATCAGTGGGGGAAACAATGATTTCCCAGTTTACCACAAAAGTGGATGTATCTTGATGACCTGTTATAAAAATGATAGTTATGTTCTGTGATTACTTTTACTCAAACCCCAGGGAGCAACCGTTTATTTGGTTTATATTATTTGCAGCATAGTGATGAACCCAGCAGGGGAATAAGAAGTCACAAAAGAGATACATGGCTAGGTTTGGGGGATTTGTAGAGATGGGGAATGACTGCTAATGGTTATCGGGTTTCTTTTTGGGGTGATGAAAATGTTTTCAAACTGTTTGTGTGATGGATGTATAACTGTGAGTATACTAAAAACCATTGAGCTGTACTGTTTAAATTGGCGAATTGTGTAGTATGTGACTTATGGCACAATAAAGCTATTATAAAAGATAGAACTAGATGGCATTAAGCCTGTCTTAGATAATAAGACCACATATTTGGATTGGTAGCTTTTTGTTCTACTTAATCAAGAGACTTGAAGTAAATTGTGTAGGCCTGTACAACTTCTTTTTTTTAATGATTTATTTATTTATTTGAGAGAAAGAAAGAGCGCGCACCAGTGGGAGGGGCAGAGGGGGAGGAAGAGAGAATCTCAAGCAGACTCCACACTGAGTAGGGAGCCTGACGTGGGGCTCATCTCAAGACACTGAGATTGCAACTGGAGCCAAAACCAAGAGTCGGACGCTTAACCGACAGCACCACCCAGGCGCCCCTGCCTATACAACTCTGACCTCTGATGCATGGAGGTCACTTGAAAATAAATATCTGGCTCAACTTTGTACTAGTACCGTGATATGTGATCAATTACTTCACTTCTCTGAGTCTCAATTTTCTCTTCTGTAAAAGGGAGATAATTATAGTCATTGTGAAATTAAATGAGGACATGTGTAAAGGGGCTTCCCAGTGTATGCTACAAGGTCATTGCTCAGCAAATGTGAATGTCCCTCCCCCACCAATAAATGTCTGTTATATGGACTTGAATGTATAGTTGAACTTTGTTTTAATCTTTGAAAATGACTAAATTGGTCAGTATTCATTTCTTAAGGAATGATACCACAAGGAATGGTACAATGGGAAATAGAATGGTCATTTGAATAATTTCTAAAATAATTTCTATTCTAAAACAATCTCTGACTTACTCAAACTGATAGTAACTGAATGTCATGAGTTGTGGAGAGCTGGCCCAAGACCTGATGAAATAATTCAATGGGTCTCATTCTCTTAGTTTTTACATATATGACAAATACAATATATTACAACATCATCAGTTTCCAAGACCTTAATGGTTAAACGGATGGGAAATATCAAGCATGGTGTCTTTGTCATAGTAGACATCCAATACTTTTTTTTGTTGACTGATGAATGCATAGTGACTTTCAGAATGAGGCAGTGACTCTGTTTCCCTTTGTGGAGCCTGGGGATGTTCATTATGCAAGGGCTCTCAACTGCTCTGTAATAGGTAATAGAAGAGCTCTTTAAAGATCCTTCTCTTGTGGTTGACAGGCTGTTGACATTTATTGGATGATGCCTGGGTGTTAATCACCTCACTCATTCACATCCTTATCTCTTTCATTTCTCCCAACCATGTCCCCTCCTTCCATGGGCTATTCCTGAACTGAAACCTTTTTCAGTTTCCAAAGCTTGGAAAATACACACGTTTTCCATGGCCTTTTGGGCAAATTTGCAATCATTGGAGCTTGATGCGGTTAGGTGGGGTACAAGCATGGTAGAAAAAGAAAAGGAAACACCTAGTCTAACCAAATCAAACTTGAGCACTGTGGGACCATTACTAGAGAAGTAGTAAGAAAAGGAAAGGAGTTTTTATAGAATGCCAGCTATGTATTAGGCACTATGCACACATGACCTGGACAGAATCTATCACAAAGTCTCACTATTTAGACCTTGGTCCTCTTTATTTCATCGGACCTTTTGAAATACACATGAAATAAACATGGGTAGCTGGAGGACTTTGGAGGGTGTAGGATGGAGAGAGGAAATTTTTAAAGGAATCTCTGACCCTTTCCTCTCCCTGAAGCTTTTCATATATTTGTCACCACATTCTGGGGCATTCTCCCTGAGCTCAGAAGAGGTGTGTTGCCCAGTGAAGGGAGGGTGTGCTCAGGGCTTAATGCTGGCTTTGCTCTTCTTACTGTGTGACCTTAAGTAACTAGATTCCAATGGTTTCAGCTGCCTCAGGTGCAAAATCAGGTTAATATGCACTTTAGAGAGTTATTAGAGGATTAGAAATAATGTTTGTAAAGTGCCTAGCACATATTTACTATTCAAAACACTATGGTTATTTCTTAAATTTGTTACCACTCCTAAATCCAGTCTCTCAAAACTGCTTGCCTAGATTATGTAAATTTTTTAGTTGATCTGCTGGTCTTGTTATCTGATTAGACATCATAGTGATCTTTCTAAAATACAAATTTAATGTTCCCTTTCCCAATTCAAAATCTTTAGTGCCTAAATCCTTAGTGCTCTTTCTTAAAACATTAAAAGAGCTTTAAAACTTGTCCCCACTGTTTTATTTTATTTTTTAAAATATTTATTTATTTGACAGAGAGAGAGAGAGGGAGAGCACAAGCAGGGGGAGTGGCAGGCAGAGGGAGAGACAGGCAGAGGGAGAGGGAGAAGCAGGCTCCCTGGCTAAGCAGAGAGCCCGATGTGGGGTTTGATCCCAGGACCCTGGGATCATGACCTGAGCTGAAGGCAGACGCTTAACCAACTGAGCCACCCAGGCACCCCTGGTACCCACTATTTTAAAAGACTTTCTTTTCTACTTTGCATTCTTCATCCCCTAGGCAGGCTGCCTAGGCAAGCAGCTCCTGTGCAGTCACCTCCTGCCATGCTCTCATAGGGACCCCACCCTTGGTTTAATGCTCTGCTATGGACTTGAAATCCTTCATGATTTTATCTTTGAACTTATGGTTTCTAAGTGAGGTCACATGTAACAATAGAGTGAGGGTATGAGCAGTGAGGTGGCAGCTTGCAGGTGCATAGGCTCAGATCCACTGCAGTGAATGGTTGAGCGGTTGGCCTGGCCTCCTGGCACTCATGTACCTGGGACAGTCTGGGATGCCCTGAGTCCCCAAGGGGGCCTTCAGGTTTAGAACGTGGACCCAGATTTGCAGTGACAAAGGAGGCAGAAGTCTAGGCAGAGCAGTGGCAGCTGTGGTAGCTTTGGGACAAAGGAGGGACTTTACATTAGGTCAATGCCTGCACTTTGGTGGGAGGTGGGCTTCCTGTCCATCCCTTGAGTGCATCCTTGTGCATCTGCTCAAATATGAAGCTGGAGATGTGGCAGTAAACTTTGTCAGTAAATTATTACAAAGTCAAACAGATATTGCATTGAAGCATATTAAGAGTTTATTAGAATTCTTCAAAGAGATTTGAATTTCTGGTTTTGAAAACTGCTGCAATATTGCAAAGCAAATACCCACAGGCTGAGCAATAGAAGTTAGATTTAAAGTCAATCTCATTTGATAGAAAAAAATGCTATTTTCAAATAACACTTCACTGAACCGTTAAAAAGAAGTCAAATTGCTAATCAATTTTTCCTTGTAATTAAAGACATAGAGCTGGAATGCAGAAACAGGTATTTTGAATTAACATGCAAATCATGAAGCTACTTCTAGTTTCTTGTACAACCTACACAACTTTCAGGAAATGTCAGAGGAAACATTAAAATGCCATTGTATAAATTTCCTTTTAAAATTAAACTCAAAATGGGATGCCTGGGTGGCTTAGTCTGTTAAGCGACAGACTCTTGGTTTCGGCTCAGGTCATGATCTCAGGGTTGTGAGATCGAGTCCCACCTCCAGCTCCATGCTCAGGGAGGAGTCAGCTTGAGGATTCTCTCTCAACTTCTCCTTCTGCCCCTCCTCCTGCTCATGCTTTCTCACTCTCTCTCTCAAATAAATAAATCTTTAAAAAAAAATGTACTGCAAGAGTCATCAGCTGTAGATGTGCTAAAATTTATATTTTATAATAATTTATCAGAAATGTATCCCAATGTTGTCATAGCTTAGCAAATGCCCTTAACAATTCCAGTAGATTTGCATCAGCAGAAAGATCCTTCTGAAAATTAAAAATTATCAAAAATTACTTGTGATCTTGCATTAGCTAGGAGTGACTGACATTGCTTTTAATTATATAATTGAAAATTATGTTCCTAAAAATACAAATTTTTTTTCCTTGCAAAGGAATTTATAGATAAATGGGCCAGAAACCAAGATATCACATTATCAAACTATTATTCAATGTATTACATAAAATTATGACACCAACAATATAATTTTCTTTGTAATTTATAGGTTTATGCTATCATATATCACTATTACTTCATTACTTTCTCTTTTAAGGAAAAAAGCTTTGTATTTAAATACCTTTAACTGTACTTTCCCCCCTCCTTTTTAACCAAGAGCCTTATAGTTTCATTTTGTTCAGGGCTCCACAAAATATATAGCTGGCCCTGCCCATCCCCTCTACCACCACTCCCCTCCTATTAGGCACCTAACACATTTCTGTCCAATATTTGAACCCACAGTGTCCTTCCATCTTACCATTCCTTTGGTTATGTTGTTTTTCCTGTGCTTGAATGACTTTCTTGCCCTCTCACCAATTAAAATTCCATTCACCCTTTCATACTCAGCTCCACCTGTGAAAATACTACATTCTTGCAGTACATTGCATATACATTGGTTATACAGCTTTGCTATTTTGTGCTGTCATTAGCTGTTTGTATGTTTCTTGCTTTTGCTAGACTCTGCTCTCCTTGAGGGCAAAGATTCTCATTCTCTAACCGATACCATTTCTTAGTACCTAGTACTGTGCTTTTCATATTTTAGATGTTTAATGAATATGCTTAAACAGAGTATTGAGGAGAACACCAGTGAACAAAATGAATAATAAAGAGATGCTGATAATTTAGCTGAGGCATCAATCAGTGTTGTTTCCAGTTGATCAGCAAGGGTCCTTGCCCTTTCATTGTTTTATTCCTGGAGAAGTGACACAGAATCTAAGATCTCAGGATTAACAGAAGTTAACCAGACAAAAGAGAAGGAGCATGGGGGTAGGGGTGAGAGGTGGTAGAGTGGGGGGAGACAAGAGCACAGCATCAAAAGCAGAAGGGATGCCAGGTGCAAAGGCCCAGAAGCAGGAGAGAACAAGGTGAGTCCCAGGAACTGAAGAGGATTTCCTCATCCAGATACATCCCTGTGATGTAGAAACAAACAAAACAGTAGAACAGATCAACAAAACTAAGAGCTTGTTCTTCGAAATAATTAAGAAAATTGATAAATCTCTAGCCTGACTTATCAAAAAGAAAAGAGAAAGGACTCAAATAAAGTCATGAATGAATGAGGAGACATCACAACCAACACCACAGAAATACAAACAACTTTAGAGAATATTATGAAAAATCATATGCTAAAAAACTGGTCTGTCTGGAAGAAATGGACAAATTCCTAGAAACATACAAACTACCAAAACTGAAAGAGGGAGAAATAGAAAATTTGAATAGACCCATAACCAGCAAAGAAATTGAATCTGTAATCAAAAATCTCCCAACAAACAAAAGTCCAGGGCCAGATGGCTTCCCAGGGGAGTTCTACCAGACATTTAAAGAATAGTTAATGCTTATTCTTCTCAAATTGTTCTGAAAAATAGAAATGGAAGTAAAACTTCCAAACTCCTTCTATGAGGCTAACATTACCTTGATTCCAAAACCAGATAAAGACCCCACTAAAAAGGAGAATTACAGGCCAATATCCCTATTGAAATGGATGCAAAAATTCTCACCAAAATACTAGCAAATTGAATCCAACAGTACAGTAAAAGAATCATTCACCACAATCAAGTAAGATTTATTCCTGGGCTGCAGGGCCGGTTCAATATTCACAAACCAATCAACATGATACACCACATTAATAAAAGAAAGGATAAGAACCATATGATCCTCTCAATAGATGCAGAAAAAGCATTTGACAAAATACAGCATCTATTCTTGATAAAATTCCTCAACAAAGTAGGGATAGATGGAACATACTTCAACATCATAAAGGCCATATGTGAAAGACCCACAGCTAATATCATCCTCACTGGGGAAAAACTGAGAGCTTTTCCTTTAAGGTCAGGAACACAACAGGGATGTCCACTCTCACCATCACTATTTAACATAGTACTGGAAGTCCTAGCCTTAGCAAGCCACAACAAAAAGAAATAAAAGTTATTCAAATCAACAAGGAAGAAGTCAAACTTTCACTATATCCAGAAGACACGATATGTAGAAAACCTGAAAGACTCCACCAAAAAATTGTTAGAACTAATACATGAATTCAGCAAAGTTTCAGGATATAAAATCAAAATACAGATCGCATTTCTTTGCACCAATAATGAAGCAGCAGAAAAAGAAATCAAAGAATCAGTCCCATTTACAATTGCACTCAAAACCATAAGATTCCTAGGAATAAACCTAACCAAAGAGGTAAAAGATCTGTAGTCTGAAAACTATAGAACACTTAATGAAGGAAATTGAAGAGGACACAAAGAAATTGAAAAACATTCCATGCTCATTGGTTGGAAGAACAAACATTGTTAAAATGTCTATACTACCCAAAGCAATCTGCACATTTAATGCAATCCCTATCAAAATACCACCAACATTTTTCACAGAGCTAGAACAAACAATCCTAAAATTTGTATGGAACCACAAAAGACCCTGAATAGCCAAAGAAAAGCAAAACTGGAGGTATCATGATTCTGGACTTCAAGCTATATTACAAAGCCAGTATGGTACTGGCACAAAAAGAGACGCACAGATCAATGGAACAGAATAGAAAAATGGACCCACAACTATATTGTCAACTAATCTTTGACAAAGCAGGAAAGAACATCCAATGGAAAAGAGACAGTCTCTTCAATGAATGGTGTTGGGAAGACGGGACAGCAACATGCAGAAGAATGAAACCAGACCATTTTCTTACACCATACCCAAAAATAAATTCAAAATGGATGAAAAACCTAAATGTGAGACAGAAGCCATCTAAATCCTAGAGAAGAACACAGGCAGCAATCTCTTTGACCTCGGCCAGAGCAACTTCTTACTAAACACATCTCCAGAGGCAAGGGAAACAAAAGAAAAATGAGCTATTGGGACTTCATCAAGATAAAAATTTTTAGCACAGTGAAGGAAACAGTCAACAAAACTAAAAGGCAGCCTATGGAATGGAACAAGATATTTGCAAATGACATACCTGATAAAGGGTTAGTATCCAAAAATCTATAAAGAACTTATAAAACTCAACACCCTCAAAATAAATAATCCAGTTAAGAAATGGGCATTAGAGATGAATAGACACTTTTCTAAAGAAGACATCCAGATGGCTTACAGACACATGAAAAGATGCTCAACGACACTCATCATTAGGGAAATACAAACCAAAACCACAATGAGATACCACCTCACACCTGTCAAAATGACTAAAATTAACAGCACAGGAAAAAACAGATGTTGGCAAGGATGTAGAGAAAGGGGAACAGTCTTACACTGTTGGTGGGAATGCAAACTGGTGCAGCCACTCTGGAAAACGGTACAGAGGTTCTTCAAAAAGTTAGAAATAGAACTACCCTATGATCCAGCAATTGCACTACTAGGTATTTACCCAAAGGATACAAAAATACAGATTCGAAGGGGTACAAGCATCCCAATATTTATAGCAGCATTATCAACAATAGCCAAACTATGGATAGAGCCCAAGTGTCCATCGGCGATGAATGGATAAAAAAGGATGGTACCATGTGGAATATTATTCAGCCCATCCAAAAGAATGAAATCTTGCCATTTGCAATGACATGGATGGAGCTAGAATGTATTATGTACTAAGGAAAATAAGTCAGTCAGAAAAAGACAAATTACATATGATTTCACACATATATGGAATTTAAGAAATAAAACAGATGGTCATATGGGAACAGGAAAAAAAGAAAGAGAGAGGGAAACAAACCATAAGAGACTCTTAGAGAGAAGAGATTGAGGGTTGATGGAGGGAAGTGGGTGGGGGATGGGCTAGATGGGGGATGGGTATTAGGAGGGTACTTGTGATGAACACTGGGTGTTGTATGTAAGTGATGAATCATTGAATTCTACTCCAGAAACTAATATTGCACTGTATGTTAACTAACGGTAATTTAAATACAAAGTTGAAAAGAAAAAAAAAGATGCATCCCTGTTCTAAGAGGATGGCCTCCATAGAGGGAGAAGGAATTTTTTTTTTTAAGATTTTATTTATTTACTTAAGAGACAGTGAGAGCGAGACAGAGAGAGAGAGAGAGAGAGCACAGAGGGAGAGGGAGAAGCAAACTCCCCACTGAGCAGGGAACCCGATGCAGAGCTCAATCCCAGGACCCTGAGATCATGACCTGAGCTGAAAGCAGATGCTCAACCAACTCAGCCACCCATCTGCCCAGAAGGAATGTTTTTTGACAAAGAATTTTGGAACATTGTTCTCACCTTCCAGGGCCTCCAAATAAGCTTTTAGGATTTATCTCTAGGTCAAAAATAATAATAGTCAAATATTTAACAAAGTATTTAATGTAACACAAAGAATTTTCCTTATCACTAAAGTTTGGATCACTAGGTATGTCCCCATCTACCAGCTCATTAGCTAATTAGGGATGTTATTGGTCTAATTTTATAGGTCACTAAATTAATTGGCTTGTATCACAGAGGTTCATTTCTGGGTATGGGGTAGAAGGGGATGACAGGTCTGTAGTGAGATATGGTGTCCCTGCCTTCAGTATCTAGTTCACAATGGGAAACAGGTAAGAAGGAAGGATCATGGCAAATCCATTTTTACCAGCACAGGAAAATATTTCTTAAAGTCCATGCTCTTTGCATACAAAGGAGAATCCAAGCCTGTTTTTCTAAATCCAATGTGGAGGTCATATATTCCCTTGGGTGGGACACAGTTAACATGCCTTAAGAGTTTCCCTAGAGTAAAATGTTTTATTAGAGTTCAGAACTTTAATTACACCTTAAAATATGGTAGTTGGTTGTATGATGTGTCAATTCTTTGATTTTAGCAACTATAGGTAACTAATAACTCCAAAAAGTTCTTCTGAAAATAACCTAAGGATTTTATGCTGCATGAAGTCAAGGACTTCTCTGTCTTTTCTGATCCTTGAAACTGTTTTGTTCTTAAACGTTCTTTCTTAAGTCTTCTAAGGAATCAGTCCTAGAAAAATAAAAACCCAAATTTATAAATATGTTATTTCTACTTTCACTCCATAGATAACTTAACATATAGCAAATTTTCTATGAAAGATTATGAAAGCCCCAGAAATGAACATACAGCCAAACTTAGATACCCTTAAAATACAAGTTATGTTTACAAGCTTATAAATAATTTTCTTTGTCAATATGCTTCAACTACCTCTTATAATCAAGAAAAGGAAAGAGAGATGAAAATATGAGGGTTCATACTTGATACACACCAAAAAAAGTTCACATGAGAGTAAGTGAAAGAGGAAGAATAAGGCATTCATTTCCTACAGTAAAAAATGTACTATGTGTTACATCTGAAGATATCTAAGGACTTTAAAGATGTATCCTGTGAAATTTTAGAAGTCATTGATGAAATAGTCCACCAAAGTAAACCATATTAAAATACTTTTTTCAACCATTCCAGAAATCTTAGTCCAAGTTGGCAGGTCAAGGCTGGTAGGTCATGCAATTTTGACTGTAGCTCAGATTGCTGAAAGACACATCTTCCTCATTAGTTTCAGGTGACAGCTCAGCTCACTGTACCGGAGAGATCCACTCGTAGAGAAAGAGAGGAGAGAGAGAGAGAAAGAGAGGAAGATTTAGCACTGCATTTTACAGGGCAAGAAATTCCACCCTAGCTCCAATGTGTGTTGGCCTGATGCCTGGGATCTTGTTAAACACATGACCATCACTCTTCTGCCTATTTCTGGCCCGGATTTAGAGCTTGGTGGCTAAGCAAACCCTAGTTGGAGCTAAAATTAGACAGTCAAATTGTGACAAGACATACTTGTCTCCAACAAAGGAGAGATGTCTATTTAAGAAAGATTGGATCTATCCATGGGTTAATGTTAGTCACATGCATCTTAGTAGTCTGTTTCTATCAAACAAAATCTGAACTAAAATAGACCAACTAACTAGACTGCATTCTGGCTTCCAATCCTCTATTATCACCACAGCAGTCCAGTTCTGTTGTAAATGGTCTTGTTTAGCTGGAGGAGGGTTTAAGGAGGAGCAACACACTATTGACATGAACCGTGAAAAGCAAGAGTGAATAGATCTGGCCATATTTTCTGGATTAATGTAGTTTTATGATTTCAAAGACGTCAAAGTTTGGAAGTCTTTTGCATCATGAGAGGAATGTGTTTGGAGTCTGAGGGTTACAGGATTCCCTCTCACTTGACAAGTATCTGATAGAAGGGGAAGGGAGGGAAAACTGAATGGGAAGAAATCAGAGAGGGAGACAAACCATGAGAAACTCTGGACTCTGGGAAACAAACTGAGGGTTACAGAAGGGAGGGGTGTGGGGGGGAAGGGGTATCTGGGTGATGGGTATTAAGGAGGGCACATGTTGTGATGAGCACTGGGTGTTATACACAGCTAATGAATCATTGAACATTACATCAAAAACTAATGATATACAATATGTTGGCTAACTGAGCATTAAAAGAAAAGTGGGATTGTCATCAAAACTAAAGCAAAGGAGAGTAACAATAATGCCTTACATTTAAAAAAATATTTTCACACATACTTTTCCAAGCACCTCAGTCAATATCTTTTGACCACCCACTTTATGGGTGTGGTATTGTGGGGGATTCAGAGATGAATCAGAGATTTTTTTTCTCCCATTAAGGGGCATAGGATCTATTTAGGGGCAAGAAAAAAATGCAGGGAAAATGAAATAACAAAAAGGAATACCATAGCAGTTGGAGATAATAGTAGAAGAGATATTTATAAGATAGTGAGTGATTAACTGTCACATGCCTTCTATTGAGGAATTGAGAGGGACATAATCACTTCTGGTTTTAGTGATGGAGATGAGATTTTCAAGAATATATGGATGGTGATTATGGAGAGAGTGATGTGAAGGAAATACAGAGACTACAAGTGCAGGAAAGATTGGAGCGGGTGCTAGGTATACTTTTTTTGGTGGAAGCGTGGGGATTATCTAGGGTGGCAGTTGTTTGGGCATAGGAGGTACATAACCGAGCACTTAACTGAGAGATGAAGCCATTATAGGTTCAGAGGAAACCTAAAGACACAGAGCTCTTTATCTGGACTCTGGCCCAGGCAACCAATGAGGCTGTTGCTCTTTTCCTCACACGATACTTAAAACCAGGGCCAAAACACAAACAAAAGATAAACCAAACCAAATCAACCAAATAACATCTCTCTTCCCCTCCACATATAATCACTTTATAGGTAAGGAAACCATTCTCCCCAGCAATGCTAGCTTAATTCTTCCCTCTCAGATATAGCTGTGATCCGACAGCCCAAGTGCTTTCTATGGCTAGGTTTCTAGAATGGGCACTTATGGGAAGGTGCCCAACACTTCTGTTCCACTGCAACTTTCAGGCTGAAGATACCTTCCATCTGCAAGAAAGTATTTCAGCACTTTATCATTTAGGGGACTTAATTCATATTCAGCAGTGAATAACAAAGAAAGACAACATTTAAATATGTTGGGCTCAAAACAACATGTTTAAAAGTCCCCTTGTATTTCTAGTTGCATGAGGAAATATAAGGATAAGAAATTGAGAAAGGTTTTACCAGGCATCTTTCATTAATCAACATTTCATAGTTTTATTACATACCAGACTAAAAGAAAAAAGATTTTTATTCCACCAAACTGCTTATTGCAAGGCTCAGGGACCTTGTTGCTAAAACCAATGGACACATTTCCATCCTTATTTTATTTGATGTCCAACTAATGTCACTCCCTCTTTTTTGAAATGTTCTTTTCCAGTGGCTTCTGTAACACCACACTCTCACTTTTCCTCTTTTCAGAAACTTCCAACACTTTTTTGTTTAGCCTACAAGACAAGTCCCTCTATCTTTACTTCACTAACTCCAACTCATCTGCTAGATATATTCCTGAAACTGCCTTTGAGACTTTCTTTCCTAATGCCTCTCACCCCCGCCCCACATTAAATTAGATGTCTCTGTTTCCATAGCAACTGGTTCCATCCCCCTCCCCCCACTGACATAGCATCCATAATTGTTTTCAAATTAATTTTGAAGGTAGTCTTCCCCACTAGCCTATAAGCTCTATGAAGTCAGTGTCCTCTTTATCTCTGTTTCCTTTCCAGGGTCTTCTTCTGCTACTCATCTCTTAAATTTTTGGATCACTTGGGATTGTGTCCTGGGCGTTTTCTCTTATAATTCTGCATACTTTCCTTGGACAAGCTCATCTTTTTCCGTGGTTAAATTAACGTCTCTATGCCCACAACTCCTTATATTTATCATTAGTTCACCCATTTATCTAACATTCCACTGGAAGTCTCTGTTTGGATGTCTCACATGCACCTCGTCATGGCCATCTTCCCATTTCTGCTCTCCCAGAGTTCCTTATCCCTGTGAACTGTATTACTATCTAGCCAGTCACCTAAGCCCCTATGTCAGGATGGAGTTTTTGTCCTGTTGGTTTCTTGTCACTTTCAGTCCTTGTATCTGGGGGGAGGAAGAGATCTAGCAGATTAACACCAAAGTTATAATCCGAAGGGAACAATATGGGGAAGAAAGAGGTGTGCCTACAAGGTGAGTGCAATAGTCTGAGAAATACCAGCATCCAAGACTGCTCCCCCAGGATGGAGCCAGAACTGTTTCTGACAAAGGGGGTTGGAATCTCACTGGCCTTAGCCACAATAGGAAGATAAAGGAAATGGGTGCTGGGCATCTATCTGAGGTTAACTTTGATTTGAAACAGAAAAAAAAAATGTTTTTCACCCTGCTCTGGACTTCAATCAGATGACGAACTCAGTAAGGCTAGTATCTTTTTGGTAATGGACTAAGCCTGCTTAACTTCCCAAAACTTCCCAGGGAACATGTCAGAGCAGGGTTATACCAGAAATCTCTGGGTCACTGTTGATCCTTCCTTCATCCTCATTTCAGCATCAAATTGGCTACTAAAATCTATAAATTCTTTCTCTTAAAGATTTTTGAAACAGTCCAACTCTTTGCAATACACACTACCAATCTCTTAGTCTAAGGCAGAATCAGCTTCCATATGGATTCCTGTCACAACCTCATAACTGGCTTCACTTTCTTTAGCTTTGATCCCTTTGAACTTATCCTCTATGGGACAGCCACCACCACCTCTGATCAGGCCATTCCCCTACTTGAAATGCTTCTGTAGCTTCCTGCCACCCTCTAGATCAAGTACATTCTGACCTCCTCTTAGGTTGTCAAAAGTGCTCTGCCTCTTCTCAGAGACTTTCGATATTTTCCCTTTTTTTAACCCAGAAGACAATTCCCTGTTTTTACTTCACCAACTGCAACTCATCTATCAGGTATATTTCTGTAACTACCTTTGAGAGACTTTCTTAATACCTCCCACTCCCTGCCCCATATTAGATTAGATGATGTTGTTTCTATAGCAACTTGTACTCAACCCCTCCCCCATACATTGTACCCATACTTGGTTTTAAATTAATTTTTAAAATAGTCTTCCCCACTAGCCTATAATATCTGTGAAGTCAGAGTTCATGATATCTTACTCACTAAGGACAATTCCTGACTTATAATCAATAATGAACACTTATTCTACTAAATCCAAGGGAGATCTCACTAGTTACATGGTCAAGAAAACGTAGACCATATTAGATGTGCTTTGACATTACCCTATAATGACTTCTGTAAGGTATTTTAAACAACATAATAATTAAAATAATCTTATCAAGCCACCAAATAAGGTGTTAACTCCTTCTACTGATCTTGCCACATTGAACAATAGTATTCATTTATTCAGACTCTATAGTGAGCACCGCATATGCCAGGTTCTGTACTAGGTACTTGGGAAGAGAAGTGACCTCAGTAAGATTTTTCAAGTAACTATTATCTGTGCTTTCATGGGGCTTCCATTCTAGTTGGGGTAGACAGACAATAAACTAATAAATATAAATGAGAAAATTTTATTAAATAAGTGGAATGAATAAAACACAATAGGGCACTATAGTAGAGAAGGGGGAAGTTACAGTGTTATTAACTGAGAAGATAGTGTTGGAGTTGGGATCTGAAAGACAAGAAGACGTTAGGGAAGACCAGGCAGAGGCAAGAGCAAGGCCTCTTCCCAAAGAGGAAGGTATTATTTTTAAATTCCATTTATAGGTAAGGAAACAGAGACTTAGAGAATGTTAAGTAATTTGTTCAAGATCATGTAGTTAACAAATGTCACAGCCAGGCTAGAGAGCCTTTGATTTCACCACCAGCCTGTGCTCCTGCCACTGGCTTTGGCACTTCCATATCCTTATGACCAGGGTCTTTGGATGGCCTTTGGCTGCTCTCTGTCACACTGAAGTGTCCTGTGACATAAAATTTCCTCTGATTTCCTACCATGTCTCCTCTGTCCTTGGAGCTCCCATTCCTTTATTACGCTGGAGCTCAGCTAGGAATCTTAGAGAAAAGCAATCTGATTAATTGAATTCTTACAAAGTTGTGAGTGAAAGCTCTTACTTAAAAACAAACAAACAAACATGTGTTTTTATTTTAAAGGGAGAATTTTATTCAAGATGTGTCCAGGGTTTTAGAGTTTTCCCAGAGGCCTTCTGGTATCAGTTGGCTCATTTAAACCTCCCTCTCTGCAGTAAATTTATATCCATTATTTAGCTCAGGGAACTGATGTTCAAAGAAACTAATATTGGTAATCCCAATAAGACTCTTGCAAGTGGAAATTCAAATGGGCAGAATGAAGATGATACCATCCTCAGTATAGGGAAGTGGATTTTAGGAATATGGCCTGTTCTGCCTGTGCATATACCAACTCGTTAGTGCAGTCCTGTTTTCTACTTTTCCTTGCCAGTGTGTGCCTTTCCCTGTGGTCAGGACTGTTTCCTCACTAATCCCCACATGCTCTGTGTTGACTCTTCCCTGATGCTATTGCTCATGCTGCTTCTCCATCAGAGGAACTTCTCCCCCATCTTTACCACATTCTCAAAACCAGGTTTTCCCATAAGGCTCTGCTCAAACACAATGCCGTTATGAGCCTTCCCAACCATGGCTAATAAATTAGAGTCCACCAGATCAGTTATGGCCTATGACAAACTGGTTAGTAAATTATTTTCAATATAATCTTTCCTCCCATTTTTTTTTCCATTTCCTCCCCATCTTCCTTTTCTATAAAATTCTTCACTTTGAGTCCATAGCACACTGACCGGCACTTGGTCACATAGCATTAAATTATTTTCTTGTTTCGTATGTTTTTGGCTCATTCTCCCAGTTCAGCTATAAGTTATAGTACTTTGCCTTATACTTGGTCCTCCAGCTTTTCAATGTCAGATGGTCCTCTAGCTTTTTTTATTTCAGGACTCCTTTACATTCTTTTTTTTTTTTTTAAAGATTTTATTTATTTATTTGACAGAGAGAGAGAGGGAGAGTGAGCACAAGATAGGGAGGGGCAGGCAGAGGGAGAGGGAGAAGCAGGCTCCCCACTGAGCAGGGAGCCCAATATGGTGCTTGATTCCAGGACCCTAGGATCATGACCTGAGCTGAAGGCAGATATTTAACCAACTGAACCATCCAGGCACCCCAACTCCTTTATAGTCTTATATGCTATTAAGAACCTAATGATTCTGATTACCAATTCCAGTGTGTGGAGTGGGGTTTCTCAACATCACCAAGTAATTCTCTGACACCAGTTGGGTGTCTTACAGTCCAACTTAATTGACACTACCCTGGAGATGGCATCAGATCACACAGGTTAAGAGCTCAGTCCTATAAGACTCCCTCCCCTACCTTCAGATGCCAATTTCAAGTTATCACCTGTGCTTCTGACTGACCAGCTATAGGTTGGATGTTCAATTAATCTGCTAGCGTGGCTCACAGAACTCAGGAAAACATTTTACTTACTAGATTACTGGTTTATTATAAAAGGATATAACTCAGGAACAGCCAGATGGAAGAGAAGCATACAAATTATGGGGAAAAGATGCGGAGCTTCCATGTTCTCTCTCAGTACCCACTCTTCTCAAATCTCCATGTGTCCGCAAGTCCAGAAGCTCTACGAACCCTGTCCTTTGGGTTCCTATGGAAGCTCCATTACATAGGCATGAGTAATTAAATCATTGGCCATTGGTGATTGAACTCAACCTCCAGCCTCTCTCTTCTTTTCAGAGATCAGGGGTGGAACTGAAAGTTCCAACCCTCTAATCACGATTGGTTACCCCATCCTTAGGTGAGGTTCAAAAGTTACCTCATTAATATAACAAAAGACATCTTTGTCACTCTCATCACTTAAGCAATTACAAGGGTTTTAGAAGCTCTGTGCCAAAAATGAAGACAAAGACCAAAAACATATATTTCTTATCATAAATCACAATGTGATGAACCCTATAGAGGTTTGTTTATGTAGTTCTATCTATTGATATTTATCATGTTAGAAATGAAAACAGATAAATTAAATAATATTCATTTATTAATTTACTAAAAAATGAATCCATTACATGTTAACATAAATAACATATTTTTATAAAACTTAACTGTATTTTCTAAAACATAATGATTTCAGTGAGAAGAGTGCATTGTTCTATAGTTTTCAAGTCCCTTTCATATCTGGCTTAACAAAAGACAGCTGGATTTTCATAGCTGCTTCTGATTTCAATCTATTGCAATATCATGTGTTTATACCCTCCAGAAATCTCTACTGTTTCTTTTACAAGAGTAAAAGTAAAAAAGCCAAATAATATCTTACTAATATTATGAAAACAGTTTTAACTTAATGGTCTCTCCCTAAATGGTTTAAGAGCCCTAGGGTTCTCTGAAGCACATTTTGAGAACTATTTCCTTATATTTCTCTTATTTCTCCCAGAGTACTGGAAACAAAGTAAATGCTCATATATACTTATTTAGTTATTGAAATTGAAATGTGGTTTAACTTTTTTCTGCTTGAAATTTTGTTTATTTAGTTATCCTTGCACACAAAAATATACAGAAATCCACCAGTTTTCAGCCAATTCAGCATTATAATGGTTTACTTTGTGAAGGAATGCAATATCAGCATGTGGGGAGGTGGGGAGAATACGGAACACATATGCTGCACTGTGTCACATGGGGATGGCAGTGCATACTTGGGCAGGAGAAAGTTGGGATTGCAGGAATTTCAGGACCCTGAGAGAGTGCAGAGAAGTTGATGTGGAGCCAGTGCTTGGCTCATTAATACACGAGCTACTTAGTCAATGTGATTTTAATGCTCTAGAGCATGGAGTAGAAGTTGATGACATCTCATGGGTCATGAAAAATCCACTTGCCAGGCTGAGATGAAACCTTGTAGACAGTAATTTCTTCTCTAATAACTCATAAACCTCACATGATAGGACTTGTTATTAAAGTATTTTCATACTTTGTGTGGCAAAGAGTGTAGTATCTAACAAGGTTTAGTAAAAAGCATATGGAGACAGATGCCAAGAAATTGGGCATACTTCAGCCCCCTTACAAATTACCTTTGCAGAAGAACTTACCAATCCAATGTGGCAATGACAAAGAATCACATATAACCAAAGGGTAATGATGATTTTGACAGTGTGAGCTGTGCCCCTGGAGGAAGCTTCTCAGCAAGGGCTTCTTCTAACATCCAGATGAGAGACTTGCTAACTGGATAAGTTGCTTTGAAGGAACTTTCTCTAAATTTCCATCAACACTAATGAAAAGCTCCATAAGTAAAACAGTATGATATTGGCATTAAAAATAGACACGTAGGGGCGCCTGGATGGCTCAGTTGGTTAAGCGACTGCCTTCCGCTCAGGTCATGATCCTGGAGTCCCAGGATCGAGTCCCGCATCGGGCTCCCTGCTCAGCGGGGAGTCTGCTTCTCCCTCTCCCGCTCCCCCCTCTTGTGCTCTCTCACTCTCTCTCTCTCAAATAAATAAATAAAATCTTAAAAAAAAAAAGACACATAGATCAATGGAAGTGAATAGAGAGCCCAGAAATGAACCCAAACATATATGGTTGATTAATTTATGGTAATCAAGAATATACAGGAGGGAAAGGACAGTCTCTTCAATAAATGGTGTTGGGAAAATTGGACAGCCATATGCAATAGAATAAAACTGGACCACTATCTTACATCATACACAGAAATTAACTCGAAATGGATTTAAAAATTGAATAGAAGGGGTGCCTGGGTGGTGCAGTCGGTTAAGGGTCTAACCCTTGGTTTTGGCCCAGGTCGTGATCTCAGGGTTGTGAGGTCAAGCCCCATGTCAGGCTTCGCACTCAGCTCAGAGTCTGCTTGGGATTCTCTCTCCTTCTCCCTCTGCCCCTCAAGACCCCCACCCCTGTGCTTGCTTGCTCTCTTGCTCTCTCTCTCTAAAATAAGTACATAAATCTTTAAAGAAAATTGAATATAAGACCTGAGACTTAAAACTTCTAGAAGAAAACGTAAGCTCCTTGACATAGGTTTTAGCGATGATTTTTTTGAATATGACACCAAAAGCAAAAGCAACAAAAGCAAAAATAAACAAGTGGAGCTACAACAAACTAAAAACTTCTGCACAGCAAAAGAAACCATCAACAAAATGAAAAGACAACTTACTGAATGGGAGAAAATACTTGCAAATCATATATCTGGTAAGGGCTAATATCCAAAATATACAGAGAACTCGTAACTCAGTAGCTAAAAACACAAACAATCCAATTTAAAAATGGGCAGAAGATCTAAATAAACATTTTTCCAAAGAAGATCTACAGATGGCTACCAGGTACATGAAAGGATGCTCAACATCATTAATCATCAGGGAAATGCAAATCAAAACCACAGTGAGGTATCACCTCACATCTGTTAGAGTGGCTGTTATCAGAAAGACAAGAACTAACAAGTGTTAATGAGGATGTGGAAAAAAGGAAACCCTTGTGCACTGTTGGTGGGAATATAAGTTGGTACAACTACAATGGGAAAGACAGTGAAGGTTCCTCAAAAAATTTAAAAATAGAAGTACTATATGATCCAGCAATTCCACTTTTGGGTATTTATGCCCCCAAAATGAAAACACTAATTAGAAAAGGTATATACACCCTTATGTTTATCACAACATTATTTATAATAGCCAAGATATGGAAACAACCTGTGTCCATCAATAGATGAATGGATAACGAATGGATTTTATATATATATATATAAAATCTCACAAACTTATTATCCACATATATGCATATATATAATATATCCTGGGATGTTGGTTAGCATAAAAAGGAATGAAAGCTTGACATTTGTGACAACATGGGGTAATCTTGAGGGATATACTAAGTGAAATAAGTCGGACAGAGAAAGACAAATATTATATGATCTCTCTTAAATGTGGAATAAAACAGTAGCAACAACAGCAACCAAGCTCACAGATACAGAGAACAGGTTGGTAGCTGTAAGAGCTGGGGGTCTGGGTGGGTGGGAGAACTAGGTAAACTGTTTTGGTTTTGGTTTTGGTATAAATAAATTGAATAAAATTTAAAAAGAAAAAAGAAAAGCTCCATCACATTTTATGGAGTATGTGATAACTCTAAGTAATGGAGGGTTTTAGTTACACTGTTTATAGGGAGGACACTTGAAAGTAAAGGCCCTCCTTAAGCTTTTTTTTAAATTAATTAATTAATTTTTTTATGTAGTGTTCCATGATTCATTGTTTGCATATAACACCCAGTGCTCCATGCAATATATCACCGAGCTAACTCATCCCCCCACCCCCTCCCCTCTAAAACCCTCAGTTTATTTCTCAGAGTCCATAGTCTCTCATGGTTCATCTCCTCCTCTGATTCTCCCCCCTTAATTAGCGTTCACCGTAGTACGTACCCTCCCCAATGTCTATCACCCAGCCACCCCATCCCTCCCAGCCCCCACCACTCGAGCAAACCTCAGTTTGTTTTCTGAGATTAAGAATTCCTCATATCAGTGAGATCATATGATACATGTCTTTCTTTGATTGACTTATTTCACTTAGCATAATACCCTCTAGTTCCGTCCACGTCATTGCAATTGGTAAGATTTCATTTTTCTGATGGCTGCATAATATTCTATTGTATATATATACCACATCTTCTTTATCCATTCATCCGTTGATGAACATCTTGGCTCTTTCCATAGTTTGGCTATTGTGGACATTGCTGCTATAAACATTGGGGTGCACATACCCCTTCGGATCACTACATTTGTATCTTTGGGGTAAATATCCAGTAGTGCAATTGCTGAATCGTACGGTAGCTCTATTTTCAACTTTTTGAGGAACCTCCATACTGTCTTCCAGAGTGGTTGCACCAGCTTGCATTCCCACCAACAGTGTAGGAGGTTTCCCCTTTCTCTGCATCCCCGCCAACATCTGTTGTTTCCTGACTTGTTAATTTTAGCCATTCTGACTGGTGTGAGGTGGTATCTCATTGAGGTTTTGATTTGGATTTCCCTGATGCCGAAGGATGTTGAGCACATTTTCATGTGTCTGTTGGCCATTTGGATGTCTTCTTTGCAAAAATGTTTGTTCATGTCTTCTGCCCATTTCTTGATTGGATTATTTGTTCTTTGGGTGTTGAGTTTGATATATTCTTTATAGATTTTGGATACTAGCCCTTTATCTGATATGTCATCTGCAAATATCTTCTCCCATTCTGTCAGTTGTCTTTTGGTTTTGTTGACTGTTTCCTTTGCTGTGCAAAAGCTTTTTATCTTGATGAAGTCCCAATAGTTCATTTTTGCCCTTGCTTCCCTTGCCTTTGGTGGTGTTTCTAGGAAGAAGTTGCTGCGGCTAAGGTCAAAGAGGTTGCTGCCTGTGTTCTTAAGGATTTTGATAGATTCCTGTCTCACATTTAGGTCTTTCATCCATTTTGAATCTATTTTCATGTGCGGTGTAAGGAAATGGTCCAGTTTCATTCTTCTGCATGTGGCTATCCAATTTTCCCAACACCATTTGTTGAAGAGACTGTCTTTTTTCCATTGGACATTCTTTCTTGCTTTGTCGAAGATTAGTTGACCATAGAGTTGAGGGTCCCTTTCTGGGCTCTCTATTCTGTTCCATTGATCTATGTGTCTGTTTTTGTGCCAGTACCATACTGTCTTGATGACTACAGCTTTGTAATAGAGTTTGAAGTCCAGAATTGTGATGCCGCCAGCTTTGCTTTTCTTTTTCAACATTCCTCTGGCTATTCTGGGTCTTTTCTGGTTCCATACAAATTTTAGGATTATTTGTTCCATTTCTTTGAAAAAAGTTGATGGTATTTTGATAAGGATTGCTTTAAATGTGTAGATTGCTCTAGGTAGCATTGACATTTTCACAATATTTGTTCTAGGCCTCCTTAAGCTTTAAAACCATGTGTGAAAGTGTGCCAGTTGACCCCCTGAAGCGCCAGGACTGTTACTTTAGAAAAATATCAGAAAAGACAAGGGAGGAAAACTAAAGCACCAATGACATTTGCAGGGAAATTGATGGCCAGCTCTTGTGCAGGGTCACAGGAATGACAGTAATTTTTTGGTCAAAATTCCGACATCAATAATGGGAAAGGAAGGAGTGTCAGATACTGATGGAAACTCTTAAGGATCAAAGAATTTACAGTTGGCCTTTTATAAAGAAACTAGAATGCAGGTGAGCTTCTCTCCTGATGCATATTCTTGTATTGCTCAATTCAGATGTGGCCTTGATATTGAGAAACCAAACTGTTCTGCTTTTCTGAAGCCAGCTGTTAACACCAGAAGTGTCTTGACAAAGGGCAAATGAGATTGAAGGCAGGCCAAGATGGAGTAAGAGGGAAAAGATTTTTTTTAACATCTTATGACTTCATCTGACATCACATTTTCTTGGACTAGAAGGTAATTGGAACATAAGGGACATTTGATTGACTCCAAGACACTGTTGAACAATGCAAAATTTATGAATCATGCAGTTATTCTAATGTGACTGACTTTTCCATATTGACCATTCCCCTTCCTTCATTGCATTAACTTAATTATATGTTGGTATTAGCTGGATGCAACCTTAGGATATTAAATATCCCTAGCTGATTGTTGCAGAAATTCTTGAATGAATTTAAATCTAGTAATCCATAGCAGGATGAAGACCAATATTTTCTTAGATTATGCAAAATAGAAATTTCACTGTTCTTTAAAGAAATGACAGAGAATACTCTTTTCTGGTTTGGGGTCTCAAGGAATTTCTGAAATGTGTTCTTTGAGTCATTAACAAATTGAAATATAGAAAATGTCTGTAGAAAATGAAACAACATTCCCTCCCAAACCGAACAATGAAGGACAGCTGCTGACAGGGAGATTGGATTAACAAAGGAGCAAGTGCATGAAACACAGCGCTATTTGCCCAGACACTGGGTTTCTTTCAGCCTCCCAGGCTGGCGGTGGTGACAGAGCCATCTGTCCTATCGTTTTGCCCTCTGTAGTCAGCCATTAATTTTCCACAAGGGCTCTCAGTGACAGCTCTCTCATAGTGACCATACTTGGACACGGGGTGTATGACAGGCTTTAAGAGAGTAACTTCAGGGATTCAGGCTTATGACGCAGAATCTGTGGAGAAAGAGAAACAGAAGAATTTGTAGATAAGCTAAAGGTAGATGAAAAGTTAGAGAGACATTGCCTTCCTTGAGGAAACTGCTCTATTTATTTGTGTTACATTTTGTCTTGAAATCCTATGTTGTATGGGCATAACTCTTGATCCACATATATTGGGGCTTATAAACAATGGAACAGTTATCTGAGTAAGTAGAAAGAGATGCTAATAGGTTGTTCCTGAAAGCTTGAGAAAGGACAAAAACACAAATTCTCCTGCACCTTAGTTTGAGATGATTTTCTTTTTTTATAACAAGATCCACAAGATTCTCTTCTCTCTATTTCCCAGTATTCTCCCTCTCTTTCTCTTTCTCTCTCTCCCGCTTCTCTCTCCCTCTCTCTCCTGCAGCTGTTCTACCCTCACTAGAAATAATATGCATAAAAAGAGTATTCTACAAATATGCATCAGAATTGTCATGCTATTTTCCTCCTGCTTGCACTGATGCTAGAGAGTACTCAAGTTTGGTTTTTAGAGGTCTAGGTTTCATGTGGTTAGATTTCAAAGATACATTTAAAATAATCTCCTCGAAATGTTATTCTGATACGAGAGCATGAGGTCATTGCGAATATTCCTGGAAAACTAACATTACATTTTAGGGAGAATTCAATAACCTGTTTGGAATTGTCTTTGGTTATTCTGGAAATTTATCATCTCCAATGCTGCTCATAATAAGTGAGCTACTTTTTCTGGGGGGAAGAAAAGGTCTTTGTGATTTTGGAGGAGGCAAAATGTAGAAACTTGGACTAGGAATTCAATTTTTCTGTGTGTGTGTGTGTGTGTGTGTGTGTGTGTATGTGTGTGTGTATGCTGTAGAAGATGAAGCTTTGTATGCCTAGATCACTTGCAAAATGTATTCTTAAGATTCAGGCTAGAAATTAGGCTAAACTCCAATCTGGGAAAGAAGTTTACTAATCAGTATGCTTGATTCTAGCTGTTGAGAAAACAGTTCTCACAACAAAGAGTTTTAGATGACTGTTTAATATATCAGCAAATCATAGAGAAGCAGGTCATAGAGAAAAATTGAAAGAAAGATGAAAATTAAAAAGTTATACAAATAAAAGGCAGATTAGGAGAAAATACAGTGTGACAGAAATTTAAAAATTCTCAGATTATAAGGAGCTCCTGCAAAAATAAAGATGAAGCAAACATGAAATTGAGCAAAGAAAATGGTCAGGCAATTCACAAAAGAATAATAAAAGGCAAATAAGTATATGAAAATATGTTTAACCTCATTAGTAATTGGGGAAATTCCAATAAAAAACAAAAAGATAATTTTTCCCATTGTTTGGAATGTATTAAACCTACATTCAGTATTGGTTAGGGTGTGGAAAAATAACAAAACGTATTATGAAGACCTTCTTTGGTCTAACTTTAAAAAGACACACCAGCTGTAAAAGAAAGTCTTTGAGACACTTAGAGAAATTTTAAACACGGGCTGATTATTACAACACATTAGTGGATTGCTGTTAATTTTGTTAGGCATGGTATAGCTTAGAAATATGTAAAACGTTCTTAATAGACTTGCAAAATGAAGTAGTTATAGGTGAAATGACAAAGTGGCCTAAGATTTGTTTCAAAAACACTCCAGAAAAAAAAAATGTGGGTATGGGATAGATGATACCAGACTGACAGAATGTTAATAATTGTTGGAGGTGGGTGTATTAGTTTGCTAGGGCTACCATAACAAATACCATGGACTGGGTGGTTTAAACAATAGAAATTTATTCTCTTACTGTTTGGAGCCTAGAAGTCCAAGATCTCCTCAGCTTGCTGATGTCCACCTTAATGCTGTGTCCTCATATGGTCTTTCCTCTGTGTCTGCATATTTCCTGTGTGTGCAATCCCTGGTATCTCTTTTGGGTGTCCAAATTCCCTCTTCTTACAAGTACAGCAATCAGATTGGATCAGGGCTCACCCTAATGACCCCATTTAACAAAATCATCTTTAAGAACCCTATCTCTAAAGACAGTCACATTATGAAATCCTGGGGGGTTAGGTCTTTAAAATATGAAGTCTGGGGGGATACAATTCAGCCCATAACAACAGTGAATAATGAGTATATAGGATTTATTATAGTATTCTCCCTACTTCTGGTAGAGAAAATGTGAACATTTCCATAACAAATATTTTTTAATTATGCTGTTTAGGAAAACAGAGGAAAATTTTAAAAAATGAAGAAGAACCTATTATCTATTTACTGGTTTACCATCTAATATATCTATGTAATTGCATAAAAAATGGGTGGAACCACACAGACCAAACTGTTAACAGCTATTACCTCTGGAGAGGATAGTAGCATAATGGGAGGTAAAGGGATTTTTTATGTTTACTTTATATTCAACTAGATGTTTACCATATGTTTTTTGTTCTCTCTCTCTTTATGTTGGATTGATAGTTTTCTTTGCATTTTTAAACACAAAATGAAAAATTTTATCTTTTATTATAATTTAGTAGCTTGAAGGTGATTTTAGATTCAGCTTGTGAATCATTTTGTTAAACAGTGTTTATCAACCATTATTTAGACTTCATTATATGATTGATACCCATTTTAGCTCAATATATCAAAATCCTCCAAACAATATCAGTTCTATTATTTTTATTATTTTATTTACTACTATAGAATTTTTAAAAATATTCTTTACTTTTTGGAGTAGTTTTAGGTTCACAGCAAAATTGAGCAGAAGGTAGAGAGATTTCCCATATACTACTGGCCCCACATGCATACACAGTCACCCCAATATCAAAATCCTGCACCACAGGGATGCGTGGGTGGCTCAGTCGGTTAAGTATCTGACTCTTGGTTTCAGCTCAGGTCATGATCTCAAGGTCATGAGATTGAGCCCTGCGTCTGGCTTGGTGCTCAGCACAGTCTGCTTGAGATTCTCTCTCCCTCTCCCTCAGCCCCCCGGCCCCCAACCTCTCTCTCTTTCTCTCAAATAAATAAATAAATTAATTAATTAATTAATTAAATCTTTAAAAAAAAAATCCTGCATCACAGTGGTACATTTGTTACAACTGATGAACTTACATTGACATGTAATTATCACCCAAAGTCCCTAGTTTACATTAGGGTTTACATTCTATGGGTTTTGGCAAATATATAATAACACATATCCACCATTACAATACCATACAGAGTAGTTTTACTGCCCTAAAAATCCTCTGTGCTCCACCTATTCATCCTTCCTTCCCCATCAATCCCAGACAACGACTGAATGTCTTATAGTTGGAATTATACAGTGTGTAGCCTTTTCAGATTGGGTTCTTTTACTTTATAATATGCATCTAAATTTCCTCCATGTTTTTTCTTGGTTAGATAGTTCATTCTTTTCAGTGCTGAATAATATTCCTTTGTCTGGAAGTACCACAGTTTATCCATTCACTTACTGAAGGACATCTTGGTTTCTTCCAAGTTTTGTTAATTATAGATAACACTGTTGTAAACATTCATGTGCAGGTTTTTGTGTGGGAAATAAATTCCCATCTCCTTTGGGTAAATACCAACAAGGGCAATTGCTGGATCATATGATGACAGTATGTTTAGTTTTGTAAGAAACTGCCAACTGTCTTCCAAAGTGGCTGTATCATGTTGCATTTCCATCATGATTGAGGGTTTCTGTTGCTCCAAATTCTTGTCAGCATTTGGTGTTGTCAGTGTTCTGGATTTTGGCCATTCTAATAGGTATGTAGTGGTATTTCATTGTTGTTTTGCATTTCTCTGCTGACATATGCTGTGGAGCATCTTTTCATGTTCTTATTTGCCATCTGTATAGCTTCTATGGTGTGATGTCTGTTTGAGTGTTTTGTCCATTTTTTAATTGGATTGTTCATTTCCTTATTGTTGAGTTTTATCTTTGCTTCTTTCTTTCTCTAGTGTTTTGGATCTTGTTATCTCTGATTTTAGATCTTATTTTCATTCTTCTGATAATTACCCTCAATATTTTAATACATATTTTAGAAATTGATGTGTAATATTAATCTGTATCTACATTTTTTTCTATAAACAAGCAAAATATATTAGCATAGCTTTAATTATCTATATACATCAACATTCCTGTCTCACACCTTGCAGGCATTGGGATTTTTAGATTCAGCTTGTGAATCATTTTATTAAACAGTGTTTATCAACCATTATTTAGACTTCATTATATGATTGATTTGTGTCTTTGTTCACTACAGTTTCTTCTTTGGCGTTTCTCCAAGAAAAGGTTTGTGATGAATAAAAATTCCCAATTCTTGCATATCGAAATGATTTCTGCCCTTGCACTTGATGCTAGTTTTGCTGGGTATAGAATTGTAGGTTAAAATTTATTTTCCCTTGGGTCTTCAAATTATTACTCTATTGTCTTCTGACATCCATTATTGCTTGTTTAGATGTCTCATACCAATTGGAATCTTTTTCTTTTTAAATAATTTTCTCTTTATCTTTGGTATTTTGAAATTTCACAATGGTATGTTTAGTTATAAATCTTTATTATTTATTATTTATTTATTTTTATGGCTGGTATTGAGGGAAACTTTCAAACTGAAATACTTTTCTATAGTTCTTAGACATTTTTTTGAGTAATTCTGTATTTTCTTTCTTTTCTTTATGAAACATCTATCAATACAGGTATAGACGTTAGAACTTCTGGATCTGTCTTTGAAACTTTTATTTTTTTTATATACCTTTGTATTTTGCATAATATTCTGGAATAATTACCCAATTTGATGGGTCAGCTTACTGATTTACTTTTAATCTGTGATTGTTCTACTAGTTAACTCATGTATTGAGCCTTTTAAAAGACAAAAATCAAATTTTCATCTCCAAAGTCTTTAGTAGTTTCTTTCTCAGGGGTGGCCTGTCCTTTCAAACCTCTGAGGATGTCAATAATACTTACTTTAAATTATTTTTGTTTGTCCTGCTTTTTAAAAAGTATATTTATTTTAATATCTTTCCCTTAGATTATCAGACTTTCTGTTTTCTTCAAACACTTGGTACTTTCTGGTTGTGTACTCAACTTTATTTGTTAATTCTCATTCATGTGTTCATAGATCCTCATTCTGTGTATTAAAAAAAAAAGTTTTGTGGGTGTGGGTAGATGTGGTAACAGATGTTTATATCTTCCCTGAGTGAGGGTTGCCTGTTCTTCTGGGTATAACTGCTAGTTGGAGCTTCACCCTACCTGTTGGAGCTAAGTTCCTATACTTACTCTTGTTTGAAAATGGGTTTATACTACTTTGACCTTAAAAACAGTAAATATAGGGTGCTTGGGTGGCTCAGTTAGTTTAGTGTCTGCCTTTGGCTCAAGTCATGATCCTGGGGTCCTGGGATCATGTTGGGCTCCTTGCTCAGCAGGAAGCATACTTCTCCCTCTCCCTCTGCCTGCCACTCCCCCTGCTTGTGTTGTCTGTCTCTCTTTGTCAAATAAATAAATAAAATCTTAAAAAAAAAACAAAAAACAGTAAAAATAAATTTTAAAGGATTAAAAATATTAAATTTTTTAAAGCTTTAAAATGCAATGTCAGTGTTTGACTGCAATGACTGACTTCTTACTGTCAGTATCTAGCCAATGCACCTTTAAGTTTACACTTCCAAAAAGTGATCAGAGTGTGATTGCCTCTTAGAAACCAGTGTGAAAATTGGGAATGGTTATCTGTTAACGAAATCCTTTAGTGAGAATTATGTATTTATGTGTATATACGTATTTATTTACATTATATATTATATTCTATATTACTGTATATATGTCTATATAAAACAAAATATGAATATTTACATATGCAGAAAAAGAAGGTAGGTTTTTCAGGTGGTATTAATATTCTTATTTCTTATCGTTCTTTGGTGTTGGTTTAGGGAAAGTTTTTACTAACTCGAGTTTTATTCGTCAAGACAGGAACTAAATCTACTGTACTATTTGTATAAGCACTTCTCTGAAAGGTCAACTCACTCAAGGGTTCTTAACAGTAAGACATTCAGAGAACATTTTGAAAGCATGAATTGGGGAAGGATGAGATGAGACTAAGATGGTGCTGTAATTATTTTCTTTCCCCCAAATCAGTAATAGATGTGTAATCATTTCTATATGATTTATGTGATGGCAATTTTAAACTTAGACAGTCAGGAACAACTATAAACTTTCAGTCATAGTGTACATAAGTTTCCCGTAATATCATTTATTCTGGTTAATTTGAAGAAGATCTGAAATATATTGCTATTGATATGCTTAACTGATAACTACCATGGCAGAGATGAGCAAAATCATTTTAAAGTTAGAGGACTTGGGGCTCAGACTGAAATATCCTTCTTACCAAAACCACATACAATCATTAGAAATGTCATCAGAAAAGTTACTTGGATTCTAGATGAATAATTTTGTTATTCTCTGCACTAGATTGATTGCTTCATTCTTTAATTCATTTAACCACAATCCACTCAACTGACTACCTGACATTTAATGTTAAATACTCACTAAACAACACAGTTCTACACTTGTATGATGGCTGTCACAATGCAAGTGATTATTAATTCCTTGAATAAGTAAAAAAAAATTACTAGAATTTAAAGCTTTGCTTCAGCATGCCTTAAAATGAATCATGTCAAACAGTACTTGCACAGAATTTTCCTTTTTAAAGAGTAATGCTAAGTGAAACAGAGTTAAACAGATTCATGACTACAGGACTTTTCAGAGACTTTACTGAACTAATATTCATTGTTAATGCCTTAGTGGGGATAGTATGCCAAAATTCTCAAACTTATTTCATCAATAAGTATTTTTTTCTCCCCCAAGGGAGAGAAATGTGCATTAATGTCCCCCCACAGGACATACTTGGCATTGCTGTTTTATTTGAGAATTACTTTCTTCTTGTTTCTGTCTTACGTAACATGCTTTGTTTTTTCATCTTAGATACTTCAGTAATAGACTGTAAGGAGAATCCAGAACTTTCTTGTTAGTTTGTTTCTGCAAATACTCTGTTCTCTAACTTACCAAATAAGTACAAGGGGATCTATGGGGATCCCAGTGTAGACATTGTTATGAAGGTAACGTAGAAAGAATGCTTGCTTTTTTCTCTGGTGGCCACATGAGGGAGCTAAAAAGAATCAAAGATTTCTTTTTTTCCTTTAATAGGGAAATTTATACACTTTTAAATAGCCATCAATATGAATTATTTAATGGCAGTTGCTAATATTTACAAGTTCGTTTACAAAAATCTTATTAACAGTATTATCTAATGGAGAAGAAAAGCATCCACAGAGCATCAACTCTAATTGCCACTAAAATTCAGGTGGGGTGTGTGTGTGTGTGTGTGTGTGTGTGTGTGTGTGTGTGTGTGTATGTGTATATATATATATAATTTTTTTTCAGGAATAATAATAAAATTAGGTTTTTAGATTCTAATTCCTAATGTATGGACCACAATATTACCAGAAACTTTGAATATGCACATGTGCCTTTTCCAAACACCCTTTTCCCTGTCACCTCTCCATAAATCAGAAATAAACACAATCCTGGATTTTGTGTATATCACATCTTCCATAATATTTTAACACATATGTATACCTTCCTAAAGATATATTTTTAAAAACATTTTCTTGTTATTGAGCTGTATAAAATTGTTACAATTAGTCTTCTAGGTCTTTTTTTTCCCCATACAACATTGTTTCTAAAATTCATTGAAGTTGTTCTCGGAGCTGTAGTTCACTTATTTTCACTGCTATGTAACATTCCTTTTTTGGTGGGGAAGTTGTGCTACAAATTATTCATCCATTCTGTTTATGTATAGTTGGATTTTCTTTTCATTTTTGTTCTTATGTACATTTTCATATTGTGTCTTATGGTATAAATTCAAAGGAGTTTCTTTAGGATAGTCGGAATTTCTTGGAATAGAGTGTGCACATGTTTGTATTAAAAAGATAATCCCAATTTTATTTGAAAGTTTGTACCAGGAATGAATAAATACACATCAATTGCACTACTAGGTATTTACCCAAAGGATATAAACATAGTGACTCGAAGGGGCACCTGTTCCCCAGTGTTTATAGCAGCAATGTCCACAATAGTCAAACTATGGAAGGAGCCCAGATATCCATCAACAGATGAATGGATGAAGAAAATGTGGTGTGTGTGTGTGTATGTGCGTGTGTGTATGTGTGTGTGTATGGATATGTGTGTGTGTGTGTGTGTGTGTGTGTGTATAATGGAATATTACTCAGCCATCAAAAAGAATGAAACCTTGCCATTTGCAACAATGTGGATAGAACTAAAGGATATTATGCTAGGCAAAATAAGTCAGAGAAAGACAAATACCATATGATTTCACTCATATGTGGAATTTAAGAAACAAAACAGATGAACAGAGGGGAAGGGAAGGAAAAATAAAAATAAAAAAAATAAAATAAGATGAAAATTGAGAGGGAGGCAAATCATAAGAGACAATGAACTCTAGAAAACAAACTGAGGATAGCTGTAGGGGAGGTGGGTGGGGGAAGGGATAATTAGGTGATGGGCATTAAGGAGGGCACTTGATGTAATGTGAACTGGGTGTTATATGCTACTGATGAATCACTAAACTCTACCCTTGAAACTAATAATAAATAAATAAATAAATAAATAAATAAATAAATAAATATATATTCCTGTTGCTCTACCTCCTTACCAAGACTTGTTTTTTTTTTTTCATAATTTTTAATTTTTACCAGTTGAATGGGTTTTAAATGTTATATTATATAGGTCTTATGTACATTTCCTTAATTTCCATTGAGATTGAAAGTATTTTATATGCTTAATGGGCATTTGTGTTTTATGTGTGTGTGTGAAATGCCAGTTTATGACCTTTGCTCATTTTTCTTTTAGAGTGCTTATGTTCTTCTTACTGAATTTTAAAGGCAGGTTTTATATTCTAGATATGAATTTTATTGGTCATATGTATATCTTGCCTTCTCATTTTTTTATGGTATGTTTTGATAAAAAGATCTTAATTTTAATTTTGAATTGATCAGTTTTTCTTGATGGTTTGTACTTTTGGTGCCCTGTTTAAAGATCATTCTTTATATGGAGCTCATTAAGATAAGAATATTCTTCTATATATTCTTCTAAATGTTTAAGTGTTTTGACTTTCACATTTTTTATTATTTTTTTAAATCTGGAATTGATTTTTGTGTAGAAGACGAGGAAAGGATCTCCTTTGATTTTTCTATTGTTAATCAATTGTAACAGCCTCACTGGTTGGATAGCCTATTCTTTCTAATAACCAGCTCCCTTTGTTAAATTCTCTTATTAATTCTGATGATTTCTTGGTTATTTTGGAGTTTTCTATATTGTTAATCTGAATATTATGATATTTCTGTTTCTTCTTTTACAGTAATATTACTTTTTTGTTCTTCCTATCTTCACATATGTCACACATTATCTATGGTCCCATATTAAATACAAACAATAATGTCAATTTTCTTGTCTCATTCCTTATTTTAAAAACAATGTTTCCAATATTTCACCATTAAAATAATTTGGTTTTTGGAGGTTAACTCTTTGCCAGGTTAAAGTATTTCCTTTCTCTTCCTGTCTAAATAGGGTTAGAATTTTTACCAAGAATGGGTACTGAATTTTTTCATATCTATTTTATGTATCTATTGAGATGATCATAGGTGTTCCCCCTTTAGTCAGTCACATAATATAATAAATTACATCAATGCACTTGCTAGATTTGCATTCATGTTTATGAATGGCCTGGGAAAGTATTTTTTTTTCCTTGTGCTTTCCTTGTCTGTTTTTTGCTTTTGTTTTTGCTTTTGTTTTTGTTTTTTTGATACCACGCTATGCTAGTCACTTGGAATGAATAGGGGTATATTTTCTCTTCTGCTGTTTTCTGGAAGAAGTTGAAAAAAGTTGGAATGGTTCATTCTTTGAAAATTTTGATAAAACTTGCCTGTAAGTTACCCAAACATTTGACAGAATGATGTTTTCTTTGTAGAATAGCTTTCAAGTATGATAAAATTTCCTGAATAGGACTTTCTTTTAAAGACTATACAGATTTACTATTTCTTTTGGAGTCGATTTTGATTTTAAAATAGGAATTAACCATTTTATCTTAGTTTTCAAATTTATAAGAATGAATCTGTAGTAGTTTCTTATCTTTTAATCTCTATATCTCTACTGTATCTGTGGCTATGTCTTGTTTTTTAACTTGTATTTTTCATATTAGTAATTTTGGTTTCTCTCTCTCAATCAAGCTTGCCAGAAATTTGTCAATTTTTTTTAAATGAGATTTTATTTATCTATCTGACAGAGAGAGACACAGCGAGAGAGGGAACACAAGTGGGGGAGTGGGAGAAGCAGGCTCCCTCCTGAGCAGGCAGCCCGATGCAGGGCTTGATCCCAGAACTCTGGGATCATGACCTGAGCTGAAGGCAGATGCTTAACAACTGAGCCACCCAGGGGGCCCAGAAATTTGTCAATTTCATTAGTGTTTTCAAACACCCAACATTTGTCTTTATTTGTCCTTTCTTGTATTTTTGTTTCCTTTCTTGAAAATAAAATTTTATTTTATCAAAATTTCTGAGTACACAACTCAAAGAGTAAAATAGTTTAAAATTTTAATTTTTATAAAATGGCAGTGTCCTGCCTCCTTGTTCTCATTTCCTCCTTCCCTGATGCAATTACTTCCATTTCTTTTAGCTGGTTATTTTGATACTGCCAAGACTCCAAATGACATGTTTTAACTGCTACTTCCTAACTTTTCAATTTTAATCATTGGTTTTTGAACTCTGTATCAGGTTAAACCTCTTCTTTCCTATCACCATATAACTTCTTTCATAACAAAAATAATGATCACAGTTTTACATTTCTTTACATACTTATTTTATTAATATTTGTTTTCCGTTTTAGAAGACTCATGTGGTCATGAACCTTGCTTCCTTTTGGTTTCCATAGATTTTCCAATGTCTCCAAACAAAGTGGACACTCAATTATTTCTTGAGTGAGTGAATGAATAAATGAATGACATAAATGTGGAAAGAAGAGCTATAAGGAATCAAAAGAGATGGGCTTCTTTGGGGGATAACTTGAATAGGGTGAGGCAAATCATTGTCAGTTATACCAACTCATCTGTGGCCAGACCTAAGAATGTGAATATCTGCTTTGTGCAAGCCAGTGTTGGTCCTTTCTCCATGTTGCTTTTATTTCCTTTTTGTTTGTCTTAGGTTCATAATAAAGACAATTAGAAAATGTTCTGTTTCTTACTGAACTAAGGATAAAGAAATATGGAGATGAATTTAAGCCCATAGACGTGGATGATGGTGGTGGTGGGGATTTGTCCTGGAAGGCTGGGTTACCATTTAAGCGCCAGGGAAGCAAATAAGTAGAGAAACATAGTGCATGGGTGATGGTGGTCCCTTGTGGTTTTAGTTTTGTTTTATTGTTGTTGTTTTTCTTTTAATGTACTCATCTAAATTTGTAAAGTTATATAAATTTTTCAACAGGCACACAACAGTAAACAGAATAGTATAATGGACCCCTCCTTTGTATCAAAATTTTCCATTTTTCCAGTCTTGTTTTATTTATTCTCATTGCATTATTCCAAGTTCTCTGGAGAAGCAGAACAGGAGATTTTAAATTTTATTTCTATTTATTTATAAATATGTTTATTTATTATTTATTATGTACTAGATTTATTATAAGGAATTGGCTCATGTAATTATGGAGGCTGAGAAGTCCCAAGATCTGCTGTCTGCAAGGTGGATACCTAGAAAATTTGGTGTAGTTCTAGTCCAAGTGCAAAGGCCTAAGAACCAGGAGAACTGATGGCATGTTAGCAGGAGTAAGACCCAAGAAGGTTGATGTCTCAGAGTCCAAAGGCAGGAAAAAATTGATTTTTGAGCTCTAGTAGTCAGGCAGGAGGAATTCCCTCTAACTCAGCCTTTTTGTTCTTTTCAGGTCTTCAGTTGATTGGATGAAGCCCACCCATACATTAGGAAGGACAATCTGCTTTACTCAGTTGGCTGACTCAAATGTTAATCTCATCCAAAACACCTTCAGAGAGACACACCCAAGATAACATTTGACCAAATGTCTGGGCACCCCATGGCGCAGTCAAGTTGACACATACAATTAACCATCACATTTACCCATTTTTAAAAAATTGAATATATTTTTAGCAAATCTAAGACATCATGTTATTTCACATGTAAATGCTTCAGTATTTACGGTTACACCATAAAAATTTTTGTAAAAATAAACTTTAGATTTTAGAACAGTTTTAGATTTACGGAAAAAAAAAATACAAAATAGTACATATAGTCTTTATGTACCTCCACCCAGTTTCTCCTACTATTAACATCTTACACTAGTATGGTATCTTTGTTATGATTAATGAACTAGTATTGATACATTACTGTGGACCAAGGTTCATAATTTACTTAGATCTTCTTAGTTTTTACCTAATGTCCTTTTTCTGTTCCAGAATCCCATCCAAGATACTATATTACATTAGTAGTTATGTCTCCTAACACTTCTCTTGTCTGTGACAGTTTCTCAGACTTCTCTTGTTTCATGACCTTGACACTTTTGAGCAATACTGGCCAGGTCATGTGTGGGATGCTCCTATATTGGAATTTGTTTGATGTTTTTCTCATGATTATACTGGAGTTCTAAGTTTTTGGGTGGAATACCATAGTAAAATATCATTCTCATCACATCATAATGAGTATACATACTACCAACATGATTTATCACTGTCCATGTTGACGTTGATCACCTGGCTGAGACAGAGTTTGTCAGGTTTCTCGATTGTAGGGTTACTCTTTTTCTCTCTTTCCCATACTGTAGTCCTTAGAAGAAAGCCACTATGTGAAACCCACCCTTAAAAGTAGGGTGTTATGCTCCCTTACTTGAGTGCAGAGTTTCTACATATATTATTTGGGATTCTTCTTCATGGGAGGTGTTTCTTTTTTTATTAGTTTGTTTGTTTCAGTATGGACTCAAGGATATTTATTTCACAGTTTGGGTTATAAAATACAATGCTACTTTTTTTTTTCTCAAAAATTTTTCATCTTTGATTATTTGGAGATTGACTACTTGGAGTTCTTTTAAGTTGTCTCTGGTGTCCCTTTAGTATGCCCCCATCAATGTAGGTTTATAATTTTCTAATTAAGTTTTAAAATTTCTGAGCACTTCCTTACTTTCTGGTACCATAAGCTTCTCCATGTTTATCTTGTATATTTTATGCCACAGTCTTAGTCTCAGTCATTTCCCAAAGAAGCCCTGTTTCCTTTTATTGGAAAATGGATCTAGGCACTAGGTGTGCTCATTGCTACCAGCTTGTCATTACTTCTAGGCATTTTCATTCAGCAAGGAAATATATGTGTGTATGCAAACCCATGCATATACATGTATCTATTAAGTGTTTGTATATGTAACCATCTGTATCTATATTAAATTAAATATGAGTTTAGACTGATGTCTCCAGTTCTAATCCACTATAAAATTGGATCATTCTGGCCTCCTACACTTGCTTATCTGTAAATTAGCAGTCCAAGACTAAGAAATCTGGCTCTTATCATTTGCCACATTTATTTAATTCTAGTATACATACACAGTAGTATCAGAGTTGTTCATTTGTATCTTCATGGGAAACCACTTTATCAACCAGAGTATACTATTTATGTGCTATTCCTTTCGCCTTCAGTTTTACAGACTCCACTCACTTCTTTTTTTTAAACTTTTTAAAAGTTTTTATTTACATTCCAGTTAGTTAACATACAGTGTAATATTAGTTTCAGGTGTACAATAGAGTGATTCAACACTTCCATACATCAGCCAGTGCTCATCACAACTCATTTCTAAAGCTACTGAGGCAGCACCTCTCCTCCCAGCCCCCCAACTCCAGTGAGATTGTTTCATACATTTGCCAATAGATTGTTTTGTCACATTATGCATTCTCTTGTGATTCCTCTCCACCTTCTAAATTAAATAATTTCTAAAAACTGCGTATATTAAGGTACACTCTTTGTGCTGTAAAGTTCTGTGGGTTTTGACAAATGCATACTATCATGTATCTGTAATTATGGTATCGTGCAGAATAGTTTCACTGCCTAAAAGTCACCTCTGCTTCTCATAGTCAACCCAACCTCCCTACCACCAAACTTCTGGCAACCACTAATGTTTTCATTTTTGCCCTTTTCAGAATATCATATAGGTGGAATCCTACAGTACGTAACCTCTCCAATGCTTTCTTCAACTTATCAACATGCATTTAAGGTTCATGTGTTTCTTTTTGTTTGTTTGTTGATAGCTATGTCTTTTTGAACACTGAATAATGTTCCATTATATGCATGTAACATAGTTTGTTTATCCATTCACCCATTGAAGGACACATTGGTTGTCTACAGTATTTGAAGATTATGAATAAAGCTATTATAAATACCTGTGTGCGGGATTTTGCGAGGAGATACATTTTCAAATTAAGTGGGGAAATATCCAGGAATATAACTGCTGGATTGCATGGTAAGACTATGTTTATCTTTGTAAAATTACCAAACTGCCTTCCAAAATGCCTGTACTGTAATTTTGCATTCACAATAACACTGAATAAGAGTCCCTGTTGCTTTCTATCCTGGCCAGCATTTGGTAGGGTCAGGTTTTTTTTAGCTGTTCTGATAGGTGTGTAGCGGTATTTCATTATTGTCCTAAAATAATTTTAAAATGGTGAACTAAATCAAATAACCATTTGTATTAGTTGATTAGCGGATGTAGCTGATTAATATTTGATTGTTTTTAAAATAACGTCTAAATTTTTAAGAATATCCTACTTATATTATTTTGAAGATCTATACATGTTTAATGAAATATAAACATTTATGACAATTATAGTAGGGAAAAGAACATCATTCTTCTATGTAAATGTACTTAGATTATTTGCCTCTTATAAAATGCACAATTATTGCAAAGATTGATTTTTAATTTTCTTATATGGTATGTTGATAGTTTAGTTTAAGAGGTGCTTAAATTATTATTTTTTATTTTTATATGAAAAAGTTTAATTTCTTTTCAAAGATCAAACTCATGAGGGAGGAAGCCAATATATTTATATGTTCTCCCAAAAAAGAAAATCTTGTGGAAGTGAAATAATTAAGCACAATAATTAGGGATTAGAATAATGCAGATGAATGGGAGAGCCTGTGTACCACATTATTTATTAGATGTTTTCTGAATGATGAATAGACTCATTAATTCAATTCAACAAATATTTTTTGGGTTACTCCTATGTAGTGAACAGCTGGGAACACAGCAGTGAATAAAAACAGACAAGATCCCTGCTCTTATGGAGCCTCTATGCTAGTAAATGAAGTTGGATGATGAATGAATGAGTAAATACTATAACATGTTTTTATGGTCATGTCACAAACTCTTGTGGTCTTAAATTATTTCAATGAAATATTTGAAATTTCATTTCACCAGATGCTACTTGTGCTTCGACTGCTTATTTTTGTCCCTTTATAGATTGATTTTGCCCTAGAAATCCCCATGCTTGGTCATGTGTGCGGCTGCTATCTGTGCGGTAACACCCAGACAGTTTATCACATCCATATGCTGGGGAAATGGGGAACATGTTTTGGGATGAGTGAATGATTTTTCACTTCTGTCAGAGAGATCAAATTATCAGCAAGGCTGCTAATCTGCCTATCTGCAAAAATAGCCAGAAATATGCACAAATGTAAACATAAAAGGAGACGCTCATAATTTGCATAGCTCTCGTGTTTGTCCATCAGTCACCCTAAATGCCTGTAAGCTGTTAGGCTGGACACAAATGTGCTCTAGCTTGAGGAATTGTCATTTTATCTTCCAATGAGACACTTTATTATCACCATTAATTGATTAAACATTTTCAACACTCTCTGAGTAAACCAGTCACGCCATCTATTTCTACCTTGGGCTTCTGTTTATGGTCTGAGTGTGCCAAACATCCAGACTAAATGAAAATATACCCTCCAGGAACCACGCGTGGCATCTCTCATAACAAGCTGCAGCACCTCTCTAAAGCACGGCTGCTATGTTGTGGGGAATCCAGGGAATCTTTAGCTTAACTCGCTGTGCCTTGGTGCCTCTAGGAGGAATGGAAAAGTGAGTGGTGCTGGAGGAATCATGTGTGCAGATGATTGTCATACTTACATCTCTCATTTTGAGGGAAAAGAAGCGGTGTCAAGGAACAGATTTGGTATCCCTTGGATGATTGGATTTGTGGGAGTAATCTGGGCAATGTGAGTTCCAGCCAGATCTCTAAGGCTGCCCCGGTATTGAGCTTCGTGGTTTTGTGGATCAGGAGAGGGTGCTGGGTCCCAGTTGCTTGTGCCTTACTCATTTTACGTTCTCTATCAAATCCAAATAAAAAGAGAAGTGATCCCTGTTTGCCTCTCCATTTCAAAGATAGCTCTAAAGCCTGGGAAGGACAGTGGTGGTGGAGGGAAGGGGAAGAGCTTGGCTAAATGGAAAGTGTTGAGATGATTCAAAGAGCTCGTGCTGACAGAGCAGGGGTGGCTTGACCTTCTCTGGGGGCCACTAGGCAGCCTCTTACTGGTGGTTATTTTTGGTGCTGGAAAGCCTGCCTGCCCCAAAATATCTCTCCCTGCCATCTTGCCAGGCTCTGTAATTCCCACCACAAGAGCCATCATCCAGTTAAAAGAGCATTGTATCTCTAGAAGGCCTGGGCTACAGTGCAGCCCCCCATAGGCAACGCCGCCACACATTTAACCTGTAATCGCCTGTAAACCCGGAACCTGATTGCAGAGAACAGCTACCAGCTGTTGGTAACCCAACACTGCTTTGCTAAGAGAAGCTTTTTGACAGCTTCTTCACATAAGTGGGGGAAATGGGCGCCGCAAAGCTCTGGATCAGGAGCGTAATGGCTTCCATGAAAGCAGCCAAATCGATGCAGTAATGGCGTCTCCACTCCCTCCTCCCAGGGCATGGGAAGGTTAGACTTTGGATACTAAGAGGAACGTAGAAATACAAATGGTATCAAGGGAGTGCACATTAGTTCATGGAAGATGGATCCAACGTGGAATCAGGGAATGCTTGGATCACACCCTTAACCAGGACTTATCTCTCAGGGAGGAAGACAACTGTCTAGCTTAAGTTGATGCCCCCCAGTATCCTGTCACTGGTCAGTCAGGATGTCTGAAGGTTTCACCATTTCTTTAGGTTAAATGGCAAACATGTTCTCAGGGAAGGATAACTGGACATTTTTCTGAATTGAGAGCATTCATGAGAATTAGACCTTCTTATCTGACAGTGTAAGGGAAAGCGTGGAAGTTTGGTATGCTGCAGCTGTGTGTGAGAAAAAAACATTCTTCTCTCAGGGCTGGAACTACTGTGCATACCCACAGCCTGTTCTGGGGAGTGAGTCAGCCTCCTACTAAGTGTGGTTACAGGGTCACATGCTTTCTTCATAAAGCTAAGTTCTTAGGATGGTATTTGGGATTGCCTTTCTTCTCTTCCAGCCTTGCCTTTATTCTTTCTTGGTCTTGGTTTCTCTCTTTGCATTCCCTGCGGGGTGTGAAAGGTTTATGCACATATCCCCCTCTGCTTTCCTCACTTTCTTTTGGGGACTCATTGCATGGCTCAGAGCCTGGCTGGACAGAAGAGTGCCATTGCAGATGCAGGCAGCCTTCCTTCCCTTAGAACAGGTTTCTGGGTTGGGGCGCCTGGGTGGCTCAGTCGTTAAGCGTCTGCCTTCGGCTCAGGTCGTGATCCCAGGGTCCTGGGATCGAGCCCCGCATCGGGCTCCCTGCTCAGCGGGAAGCCTGCTTCTCCCTCTCCCACTCCCCCTGCTTGTGTTCCCTCTCTCGCTGTGTCTCTCTCTTCAAATAAATAAATAAAATCTTTAAAAAAAAATGAAAAAAAAAAAAAAAAAGAACAGGTTTCTGGGAGATGGCCATATACTTGTGCCTCATAGACAACCCATCGGCAGTGTGGCAATTTAAGAGCAGACTCCTTGAAACTTTTTCTGCTGGTGGATCTGCCCTGAAGGCAACCACTATGGGTCACCAACAGAGAAGGAGTAGAGGGCAGCCTTCCCCAGTGTGACAAACAGGAGCCACAAAAAAGTCAAGAAAGGGGAATAGGGAATCTAAAGTCAGTGAATATCTGGAAGTTCAAGTAGAACTAGATGTGAAAACACGTCAGACAGATGTGGGTTCAAAGCTCAGTAGCTGTGCCAATTTCAAGTTACTTAATGTCTTTGATCCTAAATTTTCTTTTACAAATGATAGGTTAATAATAATATTTGCTTTCCAAGGTATGACTAAAAACAGAAGAATGATCAGCACTGTGATTTTGGCTTATAATAGGCATTTTAAGATGTTAATTATCATAATTGTTATTAAGAGCATTTTCAGTAATGGATAGAGTTTGAATGGGAAGTAAGGAAGTAGAAATCTAGGTGGGAAGGAAGATAGAGTTACATACAGTGTTAACTTTTGGCTTAGGTGGGGTTGAATTAAGGATTTTTTTTTTTTTTTTAGGATGAAAGGAAAATGAACATGAACATGAGTGTAGATTCAAAAAGTTAAAGACATGCTATTCAAGAAAAAAAAAAGGAGTAATTTGTAAATCAAATTGTTGAAGGACTTAGATGTGATCTCAAGAGCAAAGATTATCATCAGAAAGGAACAGAAATACCTCTTACTCTGAAAGAAAGAGAAGCTCTATAAGGAAGGATAAATATTTCATTAGTTTGGAAGTGGTAGAAACAGAGGACAAAACAGGGAATTTGACAGAATCATGACTAGTGGATTCTGAGAAGGCTCAGAATGGAGAGCATTGGTGGTGACCATAGAATCACAGCCTTTGTAAGAGTAATAAAGCCTGGAAAATACACAAATCTATAAGCCAATGCTCTTCATGATCCACTGGCCCCTGCCTCTCCAAAACCAGTTTGTTCTCAGTCTGAGACAACAGAAGGAGTTTGCACCAGAATGCAAATCAATTGTATCCCTGAGAGCTCTGGTTAGTTCAGCCAATTCTTTTCTACCTTAGCAAGACTTTCTCAATGATGATGGAAATGGTATGTTCTTTTACATTCTTATGCAAGCTTCTTGTCTTGTCACAGAATGGTAACATAGTTAACACACTTAGTCAACACACTACTAAGTAGACTGGCTACCTAGAATTGCATTGGTCTAAACCACTGAGTTTGGGGAGGTTGTTGTAGCAGCTGAGACAGACTAGCCAGTTGCTATGGTCTGAATGGCTGAACCCATAGTTCATACTTTGAAATCTTAACTGCCAAAGATGGTGGTATTAGGAGGTGAGGCCTTAGGTCATGAGGGTAGAGCCCTCGTGAGTGCAGTTAGTGTTTTATAAAAAAAAGGTCCAGAGAGATCCCTAGCCCCTTCCACCATGGAAGACACTGCACGAAGGTGCCAGGTATGAACCAGGAAGAGAGCCCTCAGCAGAACACAACTATGCTGGTGCTTTGATTCTGGACTTCCCGACCTCCAGAACTGTGAGAAATACATTTCTGTTCTTTAAAAGCCACCCAGTCTGTGGCATTTTGTTATAGCAGCCCTAATAGGACAGGACACCAGTACAGCAGTTTTGAAGAAATAAGAAATGGAAAGATAACAAATTGTAGTCAGAGAGGGAACTTTCAGAATTCCAAGTGTCAGAGGACTTGTGGAGTGCTCTTTGTGTCATAGGTTTAGGGAGGTTCAAAGGTGGTTGTCAGAGAGAAAGCCCATGAATGGGGTGTGATAGTTTTAGGATTCCAGTTGGAAGTTTGGTATAATATTCTGTTATTTTTAAAATGTTCTCTTTTCAGTTCTGGAGAAACAGTTGTCTTTGTCCATGAGAGGTTTTGGAGTCAAAATTGCCTGGATTTATATCTCATTTCTGTCACTGTCTGGTTGTTTTCCTTAGGCAGGAAACTGCTGAAACTCAGTTTTCTCACCTGTGAACATGTGTATAACACTGTGTGTCTGGTATAGTTCATGATGAACTGAGACAAGAAGTGTAAAGCAAACAGTACATTGCTGAGCCCATATTGAACACCCAATGAAAATTACTTTCTCTTATTGCTCCCTTTCTACTGCCACAGCCAGAGTGGAAGCCTCCTGATTTTGCTACACAAGCATTCTCAGGTAGAACTTTCTGCAATGATAGAAATATTCTATAATCTGTACCTTCCAATATGGTAGCCGCTAGCTTTGTATGGCTAAATGAATACTTGAAATGTTGGCTAGTACAACTAAAGAAATGATTGTTTAATTTTATGTAATTTTAATTAATTTAAAATTTAATTCAAATAGGCACATGTGGCTAGTGGCTATCATGTTGGACAACATGATCTTTTGGCATTTCTGTTCTAACTATTCCAGTCTGTCTTTTTCCAGTCCATTTTCCACATTGCTGTCTGAGTTAGCTTCCTGAAGTATGACTCTTGTCATGTGATTCATCTAAAACATCTTTTTTTTTTTTTTTTAAGATTTTATTTATTTGTCAGAGAGAGAGAGAGAGGGAAAGCACAACCAGGGGGAGTGTGAAGCAGAGGGAGAAGCAGACTTCCTGCTGAGCAAGGAACCCTGATGTGGGACTTGATCCCAGGACCCTGGGATCATGAGCTGAGCCGAAGGCAGACGTTTAACTGACTGAGCCACCGAGGTGTCCCATCATCTAAAACATCTTTAACAGTTCTGTTTTCTACCAAACAAAGTGAGGTATGCTGTGAGCAAGGGAGGAAGAAGCCAAGAGAAGAAAAATACACAGAATTAACATGTGTTTTAAATATCTATACCCAGATGTATTATTAGAGTTCTCCAGAGAAACAGAAGAGGAGATATAGATATAGATGTAGATATTGAGAGAGAGAGAGAGAGAGAGAGAGAGAGGTTGATTGATTTTAGAGAATTAGATCATATGATTGCGGAGGGTATCAAGTCCAAAATCTGAAGTGTACGCTAGCAGGCTGGAGACCCAGGGGAGAGTTGACCTTGTGGTAAGGTCATCTGCTTGCAGAATTCCCTCCTTTGGGTAGGTTAATCTTTCTATTAAGGCCTTTGGCTTTATTTGAAGTCTACTGATTTAAATGCCAATCTTATTTAAAACAACACAAAACAAAACAAACCCTCACAGCAACCTTTAGAATAATGCCTACCAAATAGCTGAGTATTTGTTCAAGTTGGCCCAGTTGACACATAAGCATCACACCTGTTAATACCTATGTTTAGATGCTTATCACCAACTCTTGGTTTCAAAGAAGAAACAAATAGGGCTTTCTATTTTGAGGATAGCCATTTTTCTGCCATGCCATAGGGTGGCCATTTTAAAGCTTCCTTTTTACCTTCAAATCCTCTATTCCTGGCTCTTTGACAATCTCTATTGACCACACCCAACTCTTTGGACCTTTACTTGTTTATGAAGGCACAACACTTGGCCCTGCTATCTTCATGGTTCTGCTGATGTGGATTTTTATCAGGCTGATTCTGAGAATGACCCCTGGCACTGGACCTGCAAAGACTTGGGCAGCAATGCGAGCAGCTTTGGTCTCTCCTGTGCTGGATCTGGTCTGATTAAAAGCATGGACCTGGAGATGAAAAGCTTTATACCTTGTTATCAGTTCATTGAGGCACATTGTCTCTGGCTAACTCAGTAGATATGACAGTGTTACAGCTTGAGCCCAATTTGATTTATTGGTGAAATTAAATTCTATCCTTCCAGAATGACATCAGTACTTCCTGGGTCTTAAAAAAATAAATTAATAAATAAAAACCAAGACAAGCAGCAACTGTCAGCTTAACTGGTTAATCCATAAGTTGTCCAGGCCAGTTGCTCTCTAGATGTCAGGAGAGCAGTGTACTTCCCATTCTGCTCTGGTGAACATAAAGAGAAACCTCTCCTTAAAATTTCCAGTACAGTCAAGACATTAAAATAAAATACTAAATACTCTCTCAAAATACTTTTGGAAAAGATTGTAATTTGCATTTCTGAGTGTCTTTTAATGACAGGGTTATTATTAAAGCAAGTTTTCTTCCCTACAGAATGTGACAAAATTTTTATTTTATTTTATCTCTATTTATTTATTTTTAAAAATTTTTATTTATTTATTTGAGAGAGAGCATGAGCGGAGGAGGTGGGGAGAAGCAGGGGCAGAGAGAGAAACAGACTCCCCGCTGAGCAGTGAGTCCGCCACAGGGCTCTATCCAGGATCCTAAGATCATGACCTGAGCCAAAAATAGATGCTTAACAACTGAACCACCCCGGTGTGTCAGAATGTGACAAAATTTTTAAACAAAGAGATAAGTATTTGAAGCACAATTTATTATTGTTATTACTACTATTGATATTAAGCTGGCAAATTTTGTCTGCATAGCAATATGAAGATAATGTTACCACTGTGAAGATCAATAAATTAATGTGGACATTTCTATATAAAATCATTTCTGTCATTCTTAAACTCTACTTTAGGAAAACTCAGCTGGGGGAAAGAACCATTATGCAATTTAATAAAACACAATTAATATAATGGCAACATTCATCTCAAAAATATTGACATTGGAGGAAGGACTCGTATAGTCCATTTTAGTGGGTGACACAACCCACCTGCCTAAGTGGAATTAATGGGGAAACAAGGATTGTGGAATCTGAGCTTCCATTGTCTCCAGAAAACTTAGATTTTTACTCGGGAAAGTAAAATGGGACCTAAACAAGTAAGCCTTCATGTAAATTTGTTATTTCTTTGCTTACACTTAGAGTGTGACCCTCTTAGCCTCACGTTTTGTTTGTTTGTTTGTTTGTTTGTTTTAAATTGAAATTGAGCAGCCTCTTTTGATCAAGGGCCTTTTGGGAGTCCTAGGAGATTGGGGTAAACTGACTTCAACTGAGTATAGGTACCACTGTTGAGACGTAATCTCAATAATATAAAATAATTTTGTATAAAGTGTCCAGTTGCAATTTGGAAAAGATTTCGTGGACCATGGGCACAGAATAAAGAAGCACAAATTCAATTAGTATTGCACATATACGATCTTGCTTCTGATTGAGCAGCTGAATATCTACCAGGGATCGGACTGCCAGTTACCCAGATCTCCAGAGGCATCTGAGACACATATAGATGTTTCAGTCCCTCAATGCTTGGGCTGAGATGCTGTCAGCCTTCTAGCGATGTCAAACAGGTTCTTTGATCCCTGGAAGCGAGAATTATGACCAAGTGAGCTAAACCACCAGTGCCCTATGATGCAAAGGAAGCCCATTCTTTGGGTATCTGACGGGAAGAGAGTCAATGGGAGAGTGCAGAAGTGAGGCAGAAGTTGAAGCCAGAATAAATGGAGTAAAATATTGGATTGGATTCAGATGTGCATTTGTTTGAGGAAATCTGTTTTGCTCCAGGTGGTCTGGACCCAGATTTTCTCACTGTCTTTCACTGAGCTTTTGCATAGAAGAATAAATTTCTTAGGTCAAAGTCAATTTTTTACTTTGCTTTCATGATATACTCATGAATGTGCTTGGAAAGAAAACTATTTCTACGAGTTGTTATGCTGTTGAACAGGATGGCCTTTGTGTGTGCAGTTTAGAGCTTGTTCTAGGCTTGATTTTGGGGAATCTCCAATATGAGATAGTATTTGAATTAAAATTTAAAACTAGAAGTTTAGCATTTCAGGAAAGAAAGAAGGAGAATATAGGATATACATCCCTGCAAAACCAGAGATAATGAGGCCACACATTATACATGAGCTCTCTGTATATGTGTGTATATCACTGAGCACCAGTTTACATTGTATAGAGTAGCTATTTTGGAATCTGGATGTAAGTATATAGATTTTCTCAAGTTGTTTCTGTTGGGCTACTTCAAATATAGCATAAATTAAAGGAACTTAAGATAAGTTCTTCTTTATTTTATTTACTTATATGTTAAATTACCTATAACTAGAACTTAAACTCCTTCATTTGAAAGGCAGCCCCAATTCTCTTTTTTGAGGTACAATTTACAGCTAATAAAATGTACAAATTAAAGCAAACATTTAATGTGTTTTAACAGTGTATACATTCATGAAGCTATCACCACAATCAATATGGGGAACATTTCTATAACCTCCAAGAGATTCCTTAGGATTCTTTGCAATCTCTCCCTCAGCCACCAGCCCCATGCCATCACTGATCAGACTCTGTCACTATATATTAGTTTGCATTTTCTAGAATTCATAGAATCATACAGTATGTACTTTTTTGGGTCCAGCTTTTTTCACTTCATCATGATTTTGAGATTCTTCGCATGTTGTTTGTGTCAATTTTTTTCTTTATTATTAGGTAGGAATTTCATTATATAGATATATCACATCTTTTTACTTATTAATCTGTTGTTGGACATTTCTCCCTCAGTGATGTGGGTTATATTATGTTCTTTAAAAAGACATGTTCACAAAAAAAAAAAAAAAAAAAAAAAAGACATGTTCACATTCAAACCTCTAGTATCTGAGAATATTTGGAAATATTTGGAAATAAGGTCTTTGCAGATATATAATTAATTAACATGAGGTCCTACTGGATTATGATGAGCCCTAAATCTATTCACTGGTGTCCTTATAAGAAGAGGACAGACACACAGAGACACAAAGAAAAGAAGGCATATGATAACAGCAGCAGAGATTACAGTGACATAGCTATAATCCAAGGGAACACTAAGGACTGCCCAGCAACCCCCAGAAGAGAGTCATGAACAGATTCTCCCCTGGTGCCTCCAGAGAGAACCAACCTGGTGACACCTTGATTTCAGACTTCTGGCCTCCTGAATTGTGAGAGAAAAACACATTCTGTTGTTGAAGCCACAAGTTGGTAGTAATTTGTTACAGCAGCTCCAGGAAACTAATACGTCCAGTTTTTGGCTATTTAAATAAAGGTGCTATCAGGTTAAATATCTAGGAGTGGAATGGCTGGCAATATGTTTAACTTTTTAAAAAAATTGTAGAACAGCTTTCCAAAGTGATTGTATCATTTTTCATTCCCACCAGGAGGATATGAAAGTTTGAATTGCCCCATCTCTTTGTTGAAATGTAGTAGTGTCAGTATTTTTAATTTTAGCCATTTTAATATGTATGTGGTGGCAACTTATTGTGATTTTAATTTGCATTTCCCTAATGTCTATTAACCTTTTTATATCTTCCTTTCTTTACTCAAACCTCCTAGGAGTTTTGTCTTATATTCTGGATAAAAGTCCTTCTGAGATATTTATCTGTATCTATCTATCTATCTATCTATCATCTATCTGAAAAAATTTTATCCAAAGTAACACACACACACACGTTTCAGTTTTACATCACATTGTAATATTTTAAAGGTATTTTAAGCATAATAAGATCCAGATTTGAGGTAAATTCAAATAACTCAGTCAGAGTGGCAAATGAACTGACTCATTTGGCAAATCCAACACTAAACTCACATGTGCCTCGCATTCTCCTACTGATGGGTGCTGACCTGCAAGTGCTGGCATTCATTCATCCACTCATCCACATCCATTCACTGCTGATATGTACCCACACTGCAGCCCCAGTCCCTGCCTGGAGAAGGAGAGAGGAAGGCAGGGATAAGGAAGATGGGTAAGGAGTAGCAGTGAGTAGTGAAGGACCTTTAGCCCAAGCCACAACCCTAGTGAAAGCCAGCTATAATTTGAATATAATTCATTTTAATTCTAGACTATTAAAAATTGGGGCAAGGAAAACAGTTTTTTAAAAAACTGAGCTATGTGTTTGTTAGTGTGAGGATAGAGTGAGAGTTTAATTTCAAACTATGAGAGAGTAGAAAATATTTGATCATTTCTACAAGAATGACCAAATCTAAAATGACGAGAAGGCTAAATTAAGGATTATGATATAACCATATTCATCTAGAATAGGTTATTTAAGTTTGTATCTCAAGCAATAAAATTTTCAAAAATTATTATTACAGTTTTGTTTCAATCTTATGCAGCTCTTTTCTCTCTCCTTCTTGAAGTCCCTGGCACCCCTCGGACCTGGATTGAAGGACTGAGTGACCAAATGGGAAGAGGTGTTAAAGAATTTACATTTTTCAGCCCTACAAGACAGCAAATGTGGTAGAGCTGGGAGTTAGGAAAATTGCTCTCTTGTGGAATTCCAGAAGGATTTAGTCAATTTGATTTTGTGTTTGACTCCCAGTAATGGGAGACATTCCAAACCCACTGCTTTTTGTGGATCAAATGTATTGTTTTTTGGCCACCCAGCTGGGTGGCTGGAACTCGGCAAGAGTGAGAAATTGTCTTCCAAAGAGTTTTGAGTGCCTGGAGGAGGGTTGAGTGCTCCCACTGGAGCTTGAGCTATAAAGGCATTGCAGAGAAATGTTAGAGGAGAGCAAAGACACCTGCTCTGACGTTCTCTGCAAGAATGTAATGCTCCGAGTAAGAGGATGCCTATGTGACTTGGGATTTGAAAAGTTCTAAGCAACTGAAAGGGAAATCAAATGGGGAACAAGGAGTCGACTTGTGCCTCAGCAGCACCATAACTCACAATCTACAAATGCAGCAGCAAGAGCCAAGGAAAAGTTTGCGGATCCTTGATTGCTAGTCTTTCATGGCACCTACTCTCATGTATCTATCGATTCTATCCATTCATTCAACAAATATTCACTGAAAACACACTATGTTGCCAGGTGCTATTGTAGGCACCGGGGGTGCAGCTGTGAACCAAACAAAATGCCTCCTTGTGAGGATCTAACATTCTAGTAGTAGATGGACCATAAACCAACCAATCAACCAACCAACCAACCAACCAATCAATCAACCAACAAATATTCTATGACAAGTAGTGATAAATACTAGGGAGAAAAAACAATACAGTGTTAAAGGAATAGAGAGGCGGTTTTGGAGTAATACATCCCAAAATGTAAACACATTTTTCTCTTCACCTGATTTACACTGCTCACAATGTATTAGGGCAAACCAAGATGCACAAGACAGACACATTCCTTTGATGTCATATTTATAGAGCAGTATCTATGAATATTGTATTTTCACTTGTATTTCCTTATTCAGCCATCATGACTTCCCTGCATCAAATGCAGAACAGGTATGTTGCTCCTGGAACACTGAGGCTCAGAGAGGTTAGTGATCTGTTCAGTGAGATGCAGTTGGTTAGAAGCAGACTTTATTATTTAAATAATATACCATGTTTGTGCTACACTATGTTTTTTTCATTCAATCAGCAAATATTTATTTAGTGCCTAGAACGTGTTGGGTCTGGGTTTGGCTTTAATGTTAATGAAAAGTGTAGTGTCTACTATCCCAGACTCATGAAGCTTAGAGTATAGTGGGGGAGACAGGTGAGGTAATGTTTACAGGTGAGGTAAATGTCAGGAAGAAGAAGTGTTTTGTGGAAGGGGACCTAACTTTGGTCTAAGAAATACATAAGAGTCATCTACAATCCAGATATGGTTGAGCAAATACAATGTAACACCTTTGCATTAAAAATTCCTAAATACAGCATATTTAAAGTTAATTGGTCAATCAGAATTGAAATTTATGTGTGCACCATTTTAAGATAGAACTTCTGTTCTCCTGTATTTGTGTGTGTATGCAGTTCTTCCTTAGCCAGGTCTTGTGTCAGTGTAATGCTGAGGAAAGGACCACTGTTTATGCATCAATTTTTTTTTAGCCATATCTGTGATAATTACCCATTGTATACAGTTCTAAAATAATGGAGGAAAGTTCTGTTCATATTTTATCATTACACTGATTTATGCAAAATTTTAAGGACCTGAAATGTACCCATTTGAGAGGCAAGAATGAGCTAGACAGGGCCATTACCCGTGAGATAATACAGAAAGAGAATTGTGAATCCTATACAACTTGGGAGAGACATTTCCAGTATGGCCCAAGGCGGCAAAAACGGAAAGGTAGTCAGAGTTTCTACAAAAACAAAGGGTTCCAAGTGGGAAGACAACATTGTGGTGAAATGTGAAAGGAAGTAACAGTGATAAAAATAGAAAAACAGGTAGTGAAGTTGGAGCCAGAATACCAAGGGTAGGACAAAAAAGCCATTCATGACAGAGTTCACCAACAGAGAACAAGCATGTTTCTATATTGTGGGGCCAAGCATGGCAAATTATGGTAGCTTAAAACAGTCATTCTTTTAAGATAAAAAAGTAAAAAGTTTAGACAATTTGATAATTTTGTTTCATATTCCAGGTGGGCCCATTAGCATGTACTCTGGGCAATTTTGATGCTCAAAAATGTTGATTGATCTGAATTACGGAACTACTTTTGGAAGCAGCTCTAATTTAAAATCTGATCTAATTTTCTTTAATTTCTTCACCTGTTGAGTGGGATTTCATGTCCCAAATTCTCAGTATTGTCCTCAGGAGATACATATAATAAGTTCATTTTTCCTTTGAATTATATATCTTTAAATTTTGGAAAATAGTTTCATATGTTCTTTCCAGGGTAATTCTTTCTTCAACATCAGGAAAAGCATGCTCTGGGCACCTGGGTATTTCAGTTGGTTATGCGTCTGCCTCTGGCTCAGGTCGTGATCTCAGGGCCCTGGGATGGAACCTCGCATCAGGTTCCCTGGTCAGTGGGAAGTCTGCTTCTCCCTCTCCCTCTGCCCCTCCCCCTGCTTGTGTGCTCTCTCTCTTTCTCTCTCAAATAAATAAATAAACTCTTAAAAAGAGAGAGAGAGAGAGAGACATGCTCTGTTCCTTCAACCATTTCTCAGATGATCTAGTTCCCAAGTCTTGCTAACTCTGTTGTCTTCTAGACACTATCTAGTGTCTTAATGTCCCTCTTAAAATGCGCTCACAATGAGGTGCCTGGGTGGTTCAGTAGGTTAAGCATCTGCCTTCGGCTCAGGTACTGATCTCAGGGTCTTAGGATCGAGCCCCAGATCAGGCTCCCTGCTCAGTGGGGAGTCTGCTTCTCTCTCTCCCTCTGCCTATCTCCCTAGCTTGTGCTCTCTCTCTTTCTGAGATAAATAAATAAAAATCTTTTTTAAAAAAATGTGCTCACAAACTACATGCGGTCTGTCTGACATGTAGAAGATGAAAATAATCTTTTAAACTGAGCTTACAGTCACAAAAAGTTCTTTCTGCACTAAAGGATTACTTAAAAGTTCTAGAAGACTATGTGTGGGTAATATATAAATATAAACAAATATTTATTGAGCACTTATGTGCTCGGATCTATTGTAGGTGCTGGAGATAGAAGACTGAACAAGATTGTCAAGTTCCCTGTTGTCATTGAGTTGACATAACAGAGGGGCTGGGAGGTAAACAAATACACTAAAAACTCTCCTACAGTTCTGATGGGATAAAATACAGCCAGTATTTTAAAGACAACAAAATAGGATGATGTGATGGGAGGGTGATGGGAACGTGACAACACAGTGTAGGGAATAGGATATCAGGGAAAGTCTCACAGGGGTGATACAAGGATGGAGATGTGATTGGAAGGAATTAGCCATGGCAAGATCTGGGGGATGAGCATTCCAGGGGAAGGACTCACTCAGTGACCCACTCCCTTCCCTCTTTCCCACAAGCACATGAAGTAGATTTACCCTTCCTCCTCTCAGCTGAGTCATTTGGGACTTTTCTCTTATTACCTCCCTATTTTATCCTTTGAGGTCCAATGAAGAGAAAGTTTCATGAAGATAGTTTGTGCTACTTTTCTGAGTTTTGTTGTTGTTTGTTTGAGAATTAGTATTTAAGGGAGAAGAATGAAAACTTTTACTAATCCTGCTTTGCTCTTCTCATATATCAAATAATAATGGTCGACCTCAGTGGAGCCCTTTACTATGAGCTAGTCACTGAACTAAGCTGTATTCAAGCATTATCTATGAGGTAGGCCCTATTATTTCATTATTATTATTATTACTATTTATTTATTTTTTTTTTAGTTTCAAGTTTTTATTTAAATTCCAGTTAGTTAACATATAGTGTTATATTAGTTTCAGGTATAGAATTTAGTGATTCATCACTTACATACAACACCCAGTGCTCAACATAACAAGTGCCCTCCTAAATACCCATCACCCATTTAACCCATCCTCTTGCTCACCTCCCCTCCAGCAATCCTTATTACCCCCTCTTTACATATAGTAAAATGGAGGCACTGAACAGTTAATTAAGTTGCTCAAGGTCATACAGCTGGTAAGAGGGGGAACTAGTAGGTGGGAGGATTTGAACTCTTAACTCTTGTGTTATTACAAATGAGTAAAAGCAAAGTTATAAACATAAGTAAAGTTTTGACAGTGACCACAGCTGTTTATATAGAAACAGATCCCAACTAATCTGTGCTCACTTTGAGACCGAAAATATAGTAAGTTTTTATAGGCAATGGGGGAAGAAGTCACCCAAAGGGAAGAAAGCTTCAAGGAACAACAGTTTGGGTCAGGGACAGTGAGCAGCATTGGGAGGACATGTAACCCCAACCAGCTTCATGGCTTTCCTTTGAGGGCTCTCTAGCCCTCCAGCCTAATCTTGTACCTTCGTACATGAATTCTGAGGTAGTAGTGAGGATGCTGGGGAAGGGGAAAAGATCCAGGATGGCAGAATAAGAGTGTAAGAACTTTAGAATGTCTGTAAGAAGTGTAGGTTGCAGCAGGAGCATTGGCATCGGTGGAAGTAGGGAGGGAGAATGACATTTGATGCCAGGAAGAACATTCAAACACTGATAATGGTAATGTGTGGAGAGACTTTTCTTGGCTTATCCAACCCAAATCCTCAGCTCATCTCCAATCCCACCCATGAGGCTGAGAGATGGGATAAGGAGCTTTCTCTTTTACATCATAAACTTTGATGTATCAAATGTTGTATCAAACTTTGAATGATGTATTGGTGTGTTACACATAATTATTATAAAATGGGCAGCTTAGTGAAATTTCACAAAGTAGACACCACATGGAGTTCAAGAGGCAAAACTTAAATGCATCCCAGAAGTCCCCCTCATCCTCTTTCACCTCACCATCTTGACTTTTTTTTTTAAGATTCATTTATTTATTTATTTGAGAGAGAGAGAAAGAGAGCATGAACAGGAGGGGCATAGGGAAAGAGAATCTCCAGCAGACTCCATGCTAAGCGTGGAGCCCCAAACAGGGCTCAATCTCAGGACCCTCAGATCACAACCTGAGCCAAAACCAAGAGTCAGACGCTTAACCAACTGCACCACCCAGGTACCCTTTACCATCTTGTCTTCTAACAGCATATGTTGGGGAAGATACTGCATTTTTTATATCATTAACAAATTGGTTCAAAGACCAAGGAAACTCTTCAACTGCGATCCTTTTAACCTGATTTTACTAGGTGATAAAATGATTTTCGGTAAGTAATTTTAGTGAAGGAAACATTCCCAAAAATTGAATTCCAAAACGTTCTTTTGGGATCACGAATTTCTTTCCTAATGCAATTACTTTCTCCTTCATCTCCCTCATGAGAAACTCATTCCTAAGTTTCTGTCTAAGGAAGTCTGGGGTGGGGCCTAGAATTTGTATTTCTTTTTTTTTTTTTTTTTTTTTAAAGATTTTTTTTTTTTATTTAAGACAGAGAGAATGAGAGAGAGAGAGCACATGAGAGGGGGGAGGGTCAGAGGGTGAAGCAGGCTCCCTGCCGAGCAGGGAGCCCGATGCGGGACTCGATCCAGGGACTCCAGGATCATGACCTGAGCCGAAGGCAGTCGCTTAACCAACTGAGCCACCCAGGCACCCTAGAATTTGTATTTCTAACAAATTCCAAGGTACTGCTGGTGCACTTTGAGAACTTTGAGAACCACTACTTGAGAGTAAGGGCTAATGTGCAAAAGATGAATAGGTTTGCAAGACTCCAGGCTGGAAGCCAGAATTTATTTTAGCTGATGGGTAAGGAGTCACCTTGCCTTTTCTGGGTGAGGGAATATGCAGGACTGCCTATGCCAAAGGTAGCCACGTTTGGCAGGCTTTTTAGATGCTTAAAGTGTCTATGAAGAGTGTCACAGTCACAGTCACACTTCCCTTTGAGACTGACAGTCATATCACATCCATATGTCTCAGGAAATTGTTTAGAGGATCTCTCTTATTGACTGTATCCTAGGAGTAGATGATACAGTTTATGCTGAACTGTTATACTGTTCTTACTTTATATCTGTTCTTACACACACACACCATTTTAATTTCTTCCTGTTTGTTATAAATTTCATTAGGAGACATGATGTTTATGCCTGAATTTTAAAAACTATACTGCCATAACCACCTAGTACTCTAGAACTCTTATTGTTTAACTCTTCTAAGTACTCATTTGCATGATGGTGCTGATTGTTTAAATATTGTAGGGTCCCATATTTGCTTATGGTATATCCACACTGAGGATACAAGTTGTAGGTCAGTTATTAGAGGGAGCAGACATCTAAAATGTGACACCAGTATTGATAAAAGAATTATATAATGTTAATAAGATTGTCTGTATGCCACATTTACTATTTGGGTTCACTCAGAACTAGGGTCAACCTCATCTATCCTAACTTCGCTAGCTAAATGACTTGCCATCCAGAAGATTCTCTCTCAAATGTTACCCAAAGCTGATTTACTGAAAATGAACTATGAGCAATTAGAACTCAATCTAATTTCAATTAGAAAACCAAGCTCTTTCTAAATGATATTATTATATAGAAAAGACTATGCATGACACCACAATTTCTGCTGTAAATGTTCTGCCAGTCATAATGAGGGGCGTTACACTGGCTATGAAATCCTACAATTGCCTGCAGCTGTTTCTCCTGTTCTCACCTTGCATTACAAAATGGCCACTGGAAACAAAAGGCTAACTATTTTGATGTTCTGGAAGGGTTAAACGCTGCTGTTTTGACATCTGCTGGGATCTTATGCTAGATTGAATTATTGGCCTCAATTCTTTACCCTTCCTGGTACTCATAACCTTTGCCAACTTTCAGTGTCCTCTAAATATGAGAGGAGTGTCTCTGTCTGCATTTTGACTTTGGGTTTAGCGTGTGACTAGTTTGGGCCAATAGAACAGGGCAGAGGGGATAGTGTGCCAGTTCTGAACCCAGGCCTCAAGAAAGCTGGTATTTTTTTTTGCCTGTCCTCTTGTACTTCCCATTACCATGAAAAGAACGTGTCTGTGTTAGCCTGTGGGTCCCAGCATGAGAATAAGAGACACGTGGACTAGGGTTGTACTTGCCAAGTTCTATCAGCCAAATCCAGTTTACAGCAGGCCCACCATTCAATTCTCTGATGCATGGGCAAGCTGAGCCTAGTTCACCTGATTTCCCAGGTGACCAATAGATGTATGCGCAAGTTTAGCTGCTGTCAGCAGAGACATCCAGCTGAGCCAAGACTAGATTGGCTAATCTCTGGCCAATCCAGAGATGCATAAGCTATAATAGATGATTACTATTCTAAGCCATTGAGTCTTGGGATGGTGTGTTATGCAGCTATAGCCAACTGATATATTCATTTATTGATGCCAAAGATAGCACCAAAATGTGACCAAAAAAAAGTAGAAATTGATTATATGGAGAACTGAAAGCAACATGTCATACATTTCTGCATGAAAGATATTTCAGCAGTAAAAGGAAGGGGATTTCAGAAAAGGGAGAACAAAATGAACAAAATATTTAGAGTCCACTTTCAAATATACAAGGATGAGTCAAAGGTAAGATAAGTTAGACATATTATTGAAAAAATACATATAGAACAAATGCACAGTACATGTGAAGGGAATGCTGCCTAAAGGAGTCTGAAAAATCTTCAGGCTTCTCATTGAAATAACTAAGCTAATTTTTGGAAAGAAAGATCACTTAAAAGATCTAGAAAGCAAGAATGTTGAAAATTTTACTTAAAATAGTAATTCATTTATTTAACCCAATGACTGCTAATTTCTAGACATTAAATGTTCATAAAATTGTCATGATTAAAGATAATTTGCTCAAATAAAATAAAACTTAAATCCATGGCAGTTAAACCAAGTTGTATGGGTCTCTGGTAAGAGATTTCTGTACAACATAAATCACTGGAAATATGTGAGTTTTTTTTTTTTCAATATGGATAACATGGAGAGAAGTATGAGCCAATGGAAACAATGACAAAAATAGCTTATATTTATGTAGCATCTTCCTCATTCTCACTGTGATTGAGCATATATTTTTACAACAATATTGTTGAGGTCATTATTATCCTTATTTTAGAATTAAAGTAACTGAGGTTCAAAGAATTTAAGTAATTTGAGATCCAGTTACTTCTGGCTCCAAATCCAAGTAGTAATGTGCATATTAGCATTGCTCTTTAAAAAAAAAAAAAAGATTTTTATTTATTTGGCAGAGAGGGAGAGAGAGAGAGAGAAAGAGCACAAACACAAGCAGGGGGGAGCAGCAGGCAGAGGGAGAAGCAGGCTCCCCACTGAGCAGGGAGCCTGGGATCATGACCTGAACCAAAGGCAGACAACGCTTAACTGACTGAGCCATCCAGGTGCCTCTAGCATTGCTCTTTTTAACATAAATGTTGGAGGCAAAGCTTGAGGAAAATCTTTAATCTGAATTATGGAAGTTCAAATGGAAGTATTACCATTCTGATAAAATATGAGCTAATTCTTTAAGTCCTGAAATAAGATACACTAGAAATGGCTAGGACTCTTGGGAAAATCTTTAACACGTACTGTCTGAGAAAGCTAAAAGTTTGTCATATTTTTAGAGTGCCATAGTGAATAAATACTGAACATTTAAAACTGTATTTTTTGGTTTTGGCATCTAGGCATATACGGCCTTTTTCACATTGCCTTTATGGATGTATATTATCTACCCTTTTAATCGTTCCACTCATGTATTCCCCAAATGTCTTGGATGGAGCCAGAAATTCTCTTGGGGTCTTTCTCTAATGTTAGATTTCTTTTCTTTTTCTTTTTTTGGGGGAAGGGGAGAACTTATTTTAAAGGATGCCTAATGTATAGCAGAGAGGAAATAAATATTTTTTAAATCAATATACGTAGCCATGTTAAAGGACAGCTTGCCACCAGCAATAAGTCAATCTAGGTAATAAAAATAGACTGCCATTGTGTTAGGTGCTTCACATATACTATCTCAATTCATTCCTTGTAGCAATATCAAATGGTAAGCATTTCCGCCCCTATTTTCAAATGAGGAAAATTAGGCTCAGAGACATGAAGTAACTTGCCCAAATTCACACAACCGGTAAGTTTCAGATTCATGCCCAGGTTTATAAGACCAAAAACTTAAAGTTGTTTGTCTCTAGCTCCTTTCCTTGACAAATCAAAATATCTGAGCTATTTTCTTATCATCATATCTGTACAAGAATGCAATAAGCTGTAAAATTTGGTTTTTAATGTGCCTTTTTATTGCTTATTCTAAAATGGACATTGCAGATGGGCCCCAGAGATTTTAAGTCTGAGTCTAAGCTCATGACTGTTTCCATCATCTTCTATTCTTTCTTCATTCCCATGAGCTGAAACTTCTTGATATTTGCTCAAAAACATGCATTCTGATGAAACTCGAAGCTTTCTAAAATACTTGCTTGCCAGTGGATCTTTCGAGATTTTCCAACAGCTGGGTGCTGGGGACAAACCTCCCTCCCTTCAGTCCCCACTTAGCATGTCACACTTCTAGGTTCAGCCCAGTCTGTGGGATGGTGTAGGTGGGTGGGAGAGAGGAGCAACAATGGAGGAATCTAATTTCAGAGGACCTTACAAAAGATATCGAGTTGGTGGGCACAGTTGCTGAGCTGAGATTGGATGTGAAGTATTTGATGATCTCCAGCTATTATAGTGACCTTGTCCTTGAACTTCTGAACCCTTTGTCTTTCCATCAGACTCTTTCTTGTGATGCGGCTGAAGGGCTAACCAAGAAGTGACTGGGAACTTGGTAATGGGAAACTCATACTAATATACAGATTAAGGGTTGCTTGGATTCTTGCAAAGAAGGGAAGGGACAGCCCAGAGAGATCCCTCAATTTCCACCAAGACTCTATTTCCCACTTGTTAGAAAGAGCCAAATGAAATGTTTGGTATGAAACCACCAAACAAAAATCAGCAAGAGAATGCAGTGTCCATGTTTTTACACCTGCATTGCAATCACCCAAAAAGCCAGTAAGAATAATTTTCTAAAGTTGCCTTTGGCCAGGTATAGCCTTTTTGCCTTATAGCATGTTTCCCTCTTGATGTCATGGTGCCTCCTCTTTGGCATTTTACTAGATCTTGTGGGTCTCTGCCAAGGGCACCAGACAAGCTTTCTGTCAGGAGTTTTTCCAGGCTACATGCCAAAAAAGTGGCTTAGGGTTGTCCAGAACCTCCTTAACTGTTCTTTTCAGCCTGATCATTTATTACAGAGGTGGGAGGGTGCAGGACACAATGGCTTATGTCATTTAGTGGTTTGCTGACTGTTTATTAATAGACAACATACAGAAATCTATAAGCAGAATGCGGGCTGTCAATGCCAGCATGCAACTTTTATCTAGAAGGGAGATTTTAAGAATGTGGTAATGGGAAATACCTGCCAACTTGATCTGTCCTCACCAAAGGAAGGGAAAAAATCCTCTAGTTTCGCCACTGTGAAAGCTCCAACTGCAACCAGTAATCAGCCTGATATTTGAGTCTCTATGTTCATTGTGGTTTTTGCATGGTGTGAAGTCGCTGGACTTGCATTGTAACACAGACATCCCCCTGGAACGCTCAGACTTGAGATGGAAAGTTGAGCTGCCTATCAGTAAGCAGTATTTTTAAAATCTTGGAGCCTTTTCACCATGACGTTATTTAGTTTCGCAGCTCATATTGCTTCCTAGCTGATATTCTTTCCATCCAGAGTTGCAACGTGCGCCTTGTGGCACTTTGGAAATGCCTTGAGACTTTCACTCTATTTTTACTTATAAATAGACTTCTACTACCATTTATATCAGTAGATATAAGATTAGGCCACTCTGTATTAGTCTCTGAAAAATTACCAGAAATCAGAATGTGAAATAAGCTGCAATGAGACCAAACTCAGTTGGCACAAAAATATTACGCGGCTAACACACTGATACAGTTTATTCAAATTCAAAATATTAGTTGGCTGGGTAAATATATATATATATATTTTTTGCAATTCCTTTGCATCTAACTTTTGAGTTCAATTGTTTTGGTTTCCATTTTGTGTCATTTCTTTTAGGGACATTGGAAGATTATTATTCATTGCATCCTGTTGGGATTATTTAGTTTGAAGTTTGATTTGCCTGTGTATCTGTAGGATTCCAGAAACTGGTAGTTTAAATTGCAAAGGACAGTTCAAAAGCATACAATCAGGCTCAGAATGAATACTACAACTAACTTTTTCATAGATTACTTAAATCCCATTATATTCAACTGCATAGAGACAAATAGAGTGCCTTCGGCAAGATGAGCCATCGCTTTATTTTTAAAGCTCGCTTATGTCAACGCTTTCTATCCATGACTAGGTTAGCCACCATTATTCAGGGGTGAGATCAGAGTCCTTTTCTTTCCTAGAGCTGCTTGCCATTTTCTCAACACCTGCCTTGCAAGTGACAGCTCTGTGGGTGTCCTCATAAATTATAAATCATGTGCCTTGGTCCTGATGCCTTGGGACAGGCACAAAGTTAGAAACTGTCCTGTAACTTTAGAACTGTAGCTGCAGGATGGGACAGCTGAGTAGAGAACAGAGATGCATATCAGCAGGGGTTCTGTTAAGGCGCACCTACCTGATGCTGGTGGACAATTTGTCCAATTTGTACTGCAAACTGAGTAGAAGTTGTAAAGTGGAAAGCAATAGCCTGCTGCCAGAGAGAATGGAAGGATGCATCTGAAATGAAAGGTTCTCTTTCCTTTTTAGGGTAATCTCTAGGACCATGATCATGTGGTTAAAATATTTTAACTCCCATTCAGCATTCTCACTTTGTTTAAAAACTTACTGGATTTTAAAAAAGAAAAAACTTTTTGGATTTGCTAAGACTGGTGATGCCTTTCTGATATGGAATAAGGATTTTTAATTTCCTTCTTTCTTAAAATTTCTTCTCCGATAAATTCCATGATGAAAGCTTGAAGTAAATATAAGAACAGCCAAACAATGTAAATGTATACAATGAATAACTTCCTTTCTACATCATCTGTCCTAGTTATATTACATAACTGTTACCAGAATAAGGAAGCATGATGTATTAGTTAACTTTATGAAACAAGTCACCCCAAAAACTTATCATCATAATACAACCAGTTATTATTTCTTATGGCTCTATATGTTGATTGGCAGTTCTGTTAGTCCACGCAGTCAGCTCAACTCACTCAAGAATCTGTAGTCAATAACAGGTCTACCAGGCAGCATTGCTAATCTGGGCTGAATTCTCTCAGTATTTAGGACGACAGCTGGGGCGATCAGGCCGACTTGACTCTGTTCCACATGTCACACCTGTAGCAAACTGCCCTGAGCATATAATCATTATGAAAGCATAGGAATATGAAGAGAATTGGAAATGTGCAAAAGCTTTATAAAGTCTCTGCTTACGTCAAGTTTGCTATTGTCCCATTGGCTGAAGCAACTCATGGCGAATTCCAAAGTCAGTGTGGGAAGAGAATGCCGATGAGTGTGGATACATGGAGACATGAAACAACGGGAATATACATGCAATCAGTCTCCCACACACAGTAAGGGCATAAATTTTCCATCTGAATTATTGATACAACATATTGTCATGATTATGGTTTACTTTAAAGTATTTTATTACAGTCTTTTTCCTTGAAAATGAGTCATCCAAAATGGATGAAAAAATCAATTTTCAGGTGAAAAGAGTACCAATAATGCACTCTAGAGAATAAGATAAAAAAACACTTTGCTTCTGTTTTAACACTGAGAAACCTTCAAGGAAGTAAACTATTGTACTGATCAAGAAATATGGAGGCAGTCTGAAAGACCCCTTCCCATCCCATGCACCCAAACTGTCAGATGTTATTCTTCCACTTAGAATAAGTCCATTTATAACGTTAGGACTAAGACACAGAGGTCATGTCTTTGAATTCCTTGGATGTATTACAATAGCAGACCCCACTATTTCTGCTTTTTTTAAATGAGAAAAGAGGATAGAAGGAGGATAAGGATCCTCTCTTTTTTTCCCCTTGCCTGAAATACGTGTTTTCAAGGGATGAAAACTGCAGTTGACCTACACTGATATTTAATAGTACATTCCTAGGATAAATTAGGCGCTTTGCTGATGCTACGCCTTGCAAGAAGAAAACTAATCAAATTTCCTGACATATGGGTTCTGCCAGGTGTCTAGTTTGGTCATGATGATATAGGATTTTCTTTTTTGCCCCCTGCTGGAGCGGAACTAAGACTCAGGGCCACACAAGCAGCCATGCACTATGTTCTGATTTAAAAGCAAACCTCATCCTTTCCAAGAAAGTGCAAAAATGTTCATGGCCTTTGTGTGTGTGTATGTATGTGTGTGTGTGTTTAAAGCAGTAAATATATAGGCGTCAGTGGTTCTCTCTCTGGGACCACACTCTGTCTTAGGAATCTAAAAGTTGGGTGACAGTTTATTGGCTCTCAGGGTGTGGGCCAGCAGCATCAGAATCACCTGAGAGCTTGTTTTAAGTGCAAATTCTGGAATCTTCACTCCATACCCACTGAATTTAAAATGCTGGGGAGGCCCAGCGATCTCTGTTTTACCAAGCTCTCCAGATGATTCCGATGCATGCTAAAGTTTGAGGACCATTCAACTGGAGCGTCTGTAGCTGTCAAGTGTGGCAGCCACTAGCCACATGTGGCTATTTCCTTTTAAATTACTTAAAACAAGGTGACATTTAAAATCCAGTTCCTTAGCCACACTAGCTATATTTCAAGTGCTCAATAACCACATGTAGCTAGTGGCTACTGTATTAGACAGCACAAATTTGGAGAATTTCATTCATTATTTCAGAAAGTTCCACTGGACAGCTCTTCTGTAGCTTTTCAAGTCGCTGCTTAAATTTCTGCGACTTTAGGTCCTCTAGAGTGCCTCACTTTACCATGGGGCAGGGTCTTGGCTTTCATAAATTCAGGGGTCTTTAATTATCTTGGATATCTTGGACATAAATAGGGCTTCCTCTCCTCCTTGTGTATCTCCTATTTGTCATCTGTCCCTTGAGGGGAAAGGTGGAAATCAGGCAGCCCATTGGTCACATCTCACTCATAGATGTTTTAATTGGTACATTATGTTTAATAATGGAATTAACCTCCAACATCAAAAACTAGAATATTTTACATAAAAATTCAAAACTTTTCATTTCTCCACACCCCCCCACCCCCCAAATTGGAATATCTGGCAACCTATGTTCCTGCCTGGCTATATCTGCTGGGCTGGGGAGCAGATTCTCCCTTTGATTGGGTGTGAACCCTAGATTTTGCCGCTGGCCTTACCTGCTCAATTTCACTCATTTATGTTCACTGCCTCACTCCCCATGTAAATCTGAATGGGCTGCTATAGGTTTCCCATCTTATTTTCTCTAGATCCTCATTCTAGGAGCCATTGGGATCCTCATAATCTCTAAAGAACAGTCCCTGGTGACAGTATTGTTTGTAGTTCCTTGATGCAATAGTTCAAGAGAACTTCTAGCAGGCCCTCTACAGTAACGGAAAGAAGCTGACCAGTAAACCAAAGGCAATACATTCACACATGCCCGCTCACTTCTGAGGCAGGATTTTGGACCGCTAACTTCCTCTTGACTGAAGGCAATTCTTCCTTGGTTGTATTGCAGAGCCTTTTAATCTTTTCAGCACAGTCTGCCTCAGAAATCAAGAACACTTTAAGAAAACACCAGAGAATTCTTCTTGGGTCATTGTAGAGAGCAGAGAAACCTGACAGAAATCCTTATAATGCCAATGGAAACCTTGAATTACAAGAGAGAGAGACTCTGGAGCTATTTTTCTTAAAATACTACTACACTTAACTCAAATAACTATTTTATGAATTTCAGAACTCCTTCCTTTCCTCTTCCCTCCCTCCCTCCCTCCTTTCTTTCTTTCTTTCTTCCTTCCTTCCTTTCTCTTTCTTTCTTCCTTCCTTCCTTTCTTTCTTCCTTCCTTCCTTCCTTCCTTCCTTCCTTTCTTTCTTTCTTTCTTTCTTTCTTTCTTTCTTTCTTTCTTTCTTTCTTTCTT